>NW_027094086.1:79367053-79599553 GCF_029207755.1 Chamaea fasciata
AAAATTTCACTTGAGTAGATCAATAATTAGCTAGAAGCTTCCACTTAGAGGTGAGGAATGAAAGTATATTTTTTTTTTCAAAATGAAAGAAGGTCTTTGTGTGATTTTCAACAGATTTGGAAGTAATCTTAAAATTGGTGTGAATAATGAGGCGATAAAATTTGTTGGTAAATCAATATAGGAAGAAGGAAATCCCACTGTGAAAGTTTACAGAGTTACTGCATAATCATGTGGTGTATAAAATCCAGATCAGATTTACTGCAAAATGATACAGCTGGGGAAAACTTCATATGAAGCAAAGGGGCACTGACCTGACCCTTGTCCTCAGGAGTGAAATCTTTATGTTTATAACAGATTGTTCCACAAAAAATGCCACTTCCGTGCTCAGTAGTGGGAAAGTACAAATTAAGTGCTAAGTACTAATAATGAAAGGAAAAGAAACCAAACCAGAACACATTGTTATCCCACTGTGTAAATAAATAAATAAATAAATAAATATTCATAAAGATCTAAAGAATCACAAGTGTCACAATGTTTCTGACTTTGGCTTTGGGTAGAGATAATTTTCTTTACAGTAGATAATAGGAGTCTGTGTCTTGGATTTTGTGCTGGGAACAGTATTGGTAGCACAGAGATGTTTAAATTATTGCTAAGCAGTGCTTACAGTATCAAAGCCTTTTCTTCTTCTACAGAACCTCAATGTGAGCATGCTGGGGTTGCACAAGAAGTTTGGTAGGAGACACAGTCAGGACAACTCACCCCAACTGACCAAAGGGATATTCCAGATAACATGGCATGATGTTCATCATAGAAAGATGAGGAAAGGAGAAGGAAGGGATTGGGGGGGGCATGTTTGAAGCAATATCATTTGTCTTCCCAAGTCACCGTTATGTGTGATGGAGCCCTGTGATGTTTTCTTATCTATATCAGAACATAAGCCTGTCCATGGAAAGGGGGGAATGAATTCCTAATTTTACCTTTCTTGTGTGCGCAGCTTTCAGTTTTCCTGTTAAAATTCCTTTATCTCAACTCATAAGTTTTTTCACTTTTCCTGGTCTCTCCCCCATTCCAACGTGAAGGGAGTGAGAGACCAGCTGTGGGGTGTGTAGTTGCTAGCTGAGGTTCAAACATGGCACATGAGTATCAGGAAAGGGTGAATAGATGTGAATCTAGTATCTCTTCCACATTGCAACATGGAAAATTCTAATTAAAATAGTAGAAGGCAGGCTAGAAACCAAAGGGTGTTCCTCTATGAAGTTAGGTTGTGCAACTCTTTGCTATGGCATATTGTTGATTAAGACTACTTACAGGGGCTGAAGAGGGGGCTGAATGGTTTCGTGGAACTATTCATCCACCAAAGGTTACAGAAGCTGCACCTGGCTCTGGATTGCCTTAATATACAACTTGTCGAAGGATAGGAGTAAATTCAGGAACTGCTTTCACCAGTTATCAGCTGTAGATTTTACTGGAGGCAGATGATCCTGTTGATCCAGTACCGATGTTCTTAAGGAGTTTTTGTGGGTTTTTTTCATTCCTTCATCAACCATGGGGAACATGTTTTTCCTGTGCTTATATGTAAATAAGTCAGATGTGGGACAAGGCTTCATATTCTTTTCTAGACAAAACAAGCTGTGATTTTAAATACTAACTTCAAAATATCCAGAAACTGTAGGAAATGTATTGTGCTTTATGTGCATGTCTCTGGATAACTCTTGTGAGCAGAAGTATGCGAATTTACAGAACTCTGAAGTGACCAGAATCTATGCTTCTATGGTAATACAGCAATGAGGTGGAGTTCTGTAGCCAATCTTTCAGCAACCCTGTATCAAAAAATATTCAAATGGACCTTACATATCCCAGAAAAATACCATCTAGACATACAGTCTATGATCCATAATTAGTGAATTTGTGAGATAGAGAATTCATGAATCAATGTAGTAGTGAGTTGGAAACTTAGCAAATTAGTCCAGTCTGTTAGAAGAAGATTGCCTCCTCATACTATTACACTCAATACACATTTTTTGTAAAGAAGGACGCGGGAGTCTTGGTGGATGGCAAATTGACCAACCTTGTGCCCTTGTGCCCAGGAAGGCCAGTGGTATCCTGAGGTGCATCGGGAAGAGAGTGGCCAGCAGGTCAAGGGAGGTGATTCTGCCCCTCTACTCCACCCTAGTGATGCCACGTCTGGAGTATTGTGCTCAACTCCAGTCCCTACAGTCCAAGAAAAAGAACGAACTACTATAGAATGTAGATGATCAGGGGTGTGGAACATCTCTCTTATGAGGAGAGACTGAGGGAGTTGGGTATATTTAATCTAGAGAAGAGCAGACTGAGAGGGCATGTCATCAATACAGATAATGATGTTTGTTAAGAGGAGGGTGCCAAACTCTTTCCAGTGGTGTCCTGAAATAGGACAAGGAACAACGGCCATAAAATAAAACCCAAGGAGTTTCACCTCAGCATCAAGAAGAACTTCTTCCATTGCATGTGCTAAAGCACTGAAACAGTCTGCTTAGGTCATGGAGTCTCCCTCTCTAGAGAGATTCAAACCCCAAATTCCTGCTACAGGTTACACTACCTTGGCAGAGGAGTCGAACTAAATGCTCTCCAGAGGCTCCTTCTAACTTTAACTATTCTGTGATTCTGTGATTATGATAGTATAGGGTTAAAATGATTTCTAGAGTAGCCAGGCTGAGGAAGGCAAACACCTGTGTAACTGCAGCTAGGATGTTATGCTCATGCTATTGTTTCAACCAAATCAAGCATAACTTTGCCTAGGTATTGAATCAAAAGGGGGAGGCAGGGGATAAGTGTGATTCTACATAGACCTTGGAAAATAAGATGTTCTCTACTTAGGTCGGGTGAAACTGTACCTAATCATTATATGATGGACAAAATGATTGTCAAATGTTTGATAATCAAATATGATTATTATCTTATACCAGAATCATGAGAATTGATTTTTACAAATTCACGCTTGGGTAAAATCAATGGAACAATGGAATTTAATAATTAACATGTATACTTATGTAACAGCAAGGTATAAAACCTTGTCTGTTCTGAGTTTCAGAGAGCCAAGATTTGGGTCTCAGTCCCCTGGCTCTGAGAGCTCTCAATAAAGCACTGGCAATTATAAGTCTTTTTTTTAACTTTATGTTGATAAGTAAACATCTTAGGCAGAAATTAAAGTAGAAATATGTGTAATTGAAATAGAAAAAACCCACAATTTCTGAAAGAGTACTAAAAAAAAAAAAAAAAAAAAAATCCAAAAACAAACAAACAAACAAAAAATATTAGTGATAGTCTGGGATGTTATTTTCTTCACATATCATATAAGTGAAAACAAATAAATTCAAAACCAGTTTAAAAATGGTTAACACAACTGTTGCCACTATCTTGTGGGTAGATATTAGTTTAAGAAAAGGTTACAAAAGATACAGACAAGAGCTACATGGGGAAAAATTTTACAGAAAGCTAAACAATTTCCAACTATAGAAATAATTCCATTTTGTACTGTAAAAACTGAAGCAGTGGAGTTCATGTTAGTAAAGCTGTATTCTATATGCTATGAAGTGAATTACAATATATTTTTTCAGAGAGCCTGTGTGGGCAGAGGACAGGCTGACTGATCTTACAGGGCTATTTCATCTTAAATTCTTCCATTTTATGATTAATGGTCATTGATCTGACTGCGAACACACTGTTCTATTCATATCAATGTTATAAACTACAACAATTGGATTACCGTCAACTGCTGAAATTCTGTTCAGTGGATCACCTTTCCTTGCATTTTTCTTGCTTGTATATTGCACATTTTTTTCATTGTGGAGTTTTTTTCCTTTTTTTTTTTTTTTACTTGTTGAGAAATGCCAAAGTGACATATTTTCTGCTAGGGCGAAAGTGGTTAAGATAATATTTGTTCAGAAATTGTATTAATAGAGTTTCTTTCTGTCCCTGTGTCATAATCACCATAAAGTCCCTACACAAACATACACTTCACATGTGATCTATCTTTCTGATGACACTTTATTTTAGAAGTGTTCTCATTGTGTACTATATTATAAGGATAGCTGGAAGACTTGAAATAACAAAATTCTGTCAAAATCCTGGCAGCAAAATTCATTGCATTAAGGCTCCTCATTCAAAGGCACATGCATACAGTGCAAGATACACAGTGGTCATAAGGGGACAAGAAAAGAAACCTACTTTGGTCTTTGGAGTTAACATAAGAGGATTTGCAATTACATTCATAGCCCTCAGCTGACCAAAAAAAAAAAAAACCAAAAAACAAAAAAACCCCAGTCAGATTATTTGTATCAATTAGTAATTAACCTGTACAGTTCTTGGAAGGAGTCATTCTAAGGACACTAATACTGAGAAAAATGAACATTTGTTTTATCCTTAACAATGGTCTTCCTATGCAGTGTTTTGGAACTGAGAAATAGATAGCTGATGTCAACGCTTTTGTTTTCCTATTTCAGGCAATAGATTGTGCATTCTTCCATTTAGAAACCCCTTTCTGTGTGTCACAGTTCCACTTATCTTAGTATGTTCAAGTATCATACTGGTATTACTAAAATGATAGTCCTGAGAACGATGTTTGCCAAATCATAATCATAGCAGTCACAGTGGATGAGCTTAAAATAAGCACTTCTTGTGAACCTGTGAAATTCTCCTACAGAGACACAACAGATATGGGACAGAATTAAGAATGACTCCTCTAAAAACAGTGACCTGTCAAGACAACTCCATACTATCTTATGTGTGGACTTCTGGTCTGGATTTCCAGGTTGCAACATTATTCATCACCAGTATTACTGGCAGATTAATCACTGTACATTCTAACCCTTTTCTAGCATCTGAAAATAAAAACCCCAAAAAAATGTGTGCATACCTTTTAAAAAGTTATTTGTTTCCTTTCATTGTGCAAATGCACATGTTGTTTTGTAAACATACTTCCAAATAATCTGAAAATGTGTTCCAAATAAATCTTACGATAATTCAAGCATCTGGAAATACCTATATCCAAGATCAGGCAGAAATATCTGTATTTGGATTTATATAAGCATTTAGGCATGTATCTATCTAGCTAGTTTGTTGTTTTTTTTTTTTTTCCAAGTAGTCAATATGAGTACTTTTTAACTTGTTTCTTGTTACTACTACTACTACTACTCCCAAACCCTTATATCACTAGAGATTTATATTCAGTAGAGTAACTGAGGCAGTTGGCTACTCTTCCTAAATGAAGTCATGTACTTATTGCATCAATATTCAGTTTCCTGGCCTGTATCCTTTTGACACACATTCTTTCTGTCATAAGAAATTGTTTAAGTCTTTCCAGGAGGCACAAAATTCTCTTTGAAAAAACAAAGATCCTCTTCTATTACATGAGGAAATTTTGCCAGTTATTCCTTTATTCTCCATTATTAATTTGGAAAAGTAACACCAGACTCAACTAATTGTTTCCTAGCTTACACAACAATTTCCTCTTCTGTGCCTGTGTACAAATAGTCTTCTTCCATTTACTCAGTAACTTTCTTTATTATTTCACTCTCCCATTTGCAATGAGAAATCTTTATGGAAATTGACTGCCATCACAAATTTTACTGGCTGCTTGTTTGCTGAAAAGTTTCCTGAGATGACAAGGATTTTCTCTCTATATGTGAATAAATTCACTTGATTCTGGTGTTAAGAATTTGGTGAATTGTTTTTATGAAGTGTTCAAAACAGTATCAAAATAGGCTTTCAATAATATTTTGATGCTATATTTCATGGAAGCTATCATGTCAAAATGCCTATATCTTTATTTAAATAATGCTAGCATTTTCATCTTTTAGAAATTAGCAAATTTTTAAAAAAAGTTTTTCCTATCAGTGCCTGAAGTAAGTGAGAAGAAAGATTCAATGGTAGTTAAAGACAAAATGACTAAAAGGAAGCAAAAAAAGAAAAACAACTATTAGGTGGAAGGAACAATGCTATTTTAACTGAGAAGTGACAAAGAAGGAAAGTGGTCCTGAAAAGCTTTAAAATTTAGACAGAAAATCCTAAAACTCTAACCCTGTTCTGGGAAGTGTCATGTACTGGTGCAAATCAGAGCTAAGATGTGAAATTAGCATCTTGACCAGCAATAACATTTCAGGGAGACCAACCATCTAAGTGTCTTTAAGCAAAACCTTCTACTTTCTCCTTTCTCATTCAGCAATCTCAATGTAGTAGAGGGGGGAAGGATAAGGTAGTATAAGTGATGGGAGAAAGAGGATTCTATGTCAGATGCTTACAGGTAAATCCTATTGACCTATCTGTTCATTGTGCTATTGGCTAAGGCAGCCATACATTCTCTGAGGATTCCTTTATGACAGTTATTGCCTTAAGGCAAGATAAAGTCTTTTTTCCACTGCAGTAGCACTGAAGGGAATTACCAGAACTCAAGAAAAAGGCCTGTTGGTTTCAGTAATGACAATTCTGACATGTTCTTAGACTGGGATTTCAAATACACTGAAATTCAGTCCTCATGGGAGGTAGAAATAATTTGTACAGGTTGTATAGAACCCTCCTACTTGTTAATGAAGGTCTCCTTTCTTATTTAATGCTCAGATTTGTTCTAGAGTAGCTTCATAAGAACAAACATAAGCATTGTTTGTGTCAGTTACCATAAAATGTCACATTCTTCAGGGTAGTAGAGGAGTGGCTTAATACAAGCAATGACTGACTGCCTTCTTTTAAAATTTTTCCATGCATTCTGTCTATTACGAAAGCTAATTGGTCTTTTTTTTTATTTTGACTGTAAATGATGAGTAAAAAATTGGCAACTACTTGTTCTCATAAATTTGTCTACTAGATTTAGTTAGAAACAACAGCAATATAAGAACATAGAAATCAGAGGATTTTAGTTTTATTTCTTAGATGTGTTATATTAGGTGTGCAATAATGGGACAGCAACTATATCTAACCTTGATTTGGTGACTGATAGTACTAAATAGCCAGAGTCTGAATTCAAGGAAAATGCACATGGAAGCTGAAAATTCCTGAGTGTCTCTCAGCAATTGTCAATTAAATTCATACCATTTAACATCATGAGAAAAATGGCTGTCCTAAAGTCAAGCATTTTGTATGCTTTAAGAACTTGAAAGCAAATCACAGTTCTTAAGTTCTTCTCTTAAATTTTTGTGTTCTGAAGTGTCTTAAATAAAACTGGAATGGTATATCTCTTCAGCAAAGATGGAATTGCCTTTATTAAAAAAAAAATCCAAAACCATAAACTTCCAGAAATATTTTTCTTTTTTCATAAAGATTTCATATAAAAATGAAACTCTACCAAAAAAGTCTAATATAGATTTCAGAGACATTAAGTGCCAATACAAAATCCTCAAGTGAAAAATGAAAGAAAGATTATATGGTGGATGGTATTTTTAATGCATGAATGACAAAATATGTTAGAAAAAAACAGAATTGGTATGTATGTCAGAGATGTAATACACTCCTAACAACAAAAGTCCAGGAGTTCATTGCTACAATCAAGTCTGACTTGACCAAAATAATAATTTTCTCTTCTTGTTTAAATAATTCTTTTAGTGCTATATCTTCAAGTCTTCAAAATATTTTCTGGCCAAATCAGCTGATACAGTAATCATAACTGGCCTTACCAAATCAGGAATAGTAATATTATTGTGACAACTTAACATTTGAATAAAACTTAGTGCAACATTTTTATTGATCTGCTATTACCAAGATGGGAAAAAGAAATGCATGCTCATTAACCCACATCTCATTAATTCTTCAGGTATGTTTTCCCTACTCACACTTTCTTTCCATGTAGGCCAAACAACTTCAGTTTTCATTGTTTGATTGCATAACAATTTCACCAAAACAAGTGGTGAAGTGACTTTTGAAGAAATATATAAAGCCAAATGTATAATATTCATTTCTTACTCATAATTAGATGTAAAAACCTTGAAGAAAAATTGGAAGGCCTCAGAAATTATAACTCTAGATTAATTAAACTGAATTTCTGAGTGAAGAGATGTATAGATACCCCCCGCCTGCCTTCGGGGGGCTTTAGCTAGCTCAGTTATTAGGAGGCTTTGGAGGGAATTATACCAAGGATGAGATAAAGATATCAGAAAAGGCCCTTTCCCTAGGACCTTTGTCCCAGGCGTTTATTCTTCGAAATTCCCGGGGGGAAAGAGAAAGAACAAGGAAGGGTGATGCATTAAATAGCCCCCCACTCAGGGAAGAGATAGCTGGACCATAGCCAATGGGGTCAGAGAAGGAAGGAAGGGTCACTCTATGTGGTAAGGAACTCCAGGGGGTCAGAAGGGAGAAATCATTCCCCTAGAGAATTACAACAAAGAGATAATGTATGTTCTATTGGAAAAGAAATAAATTATTATGTTATAAGCGTCCCTATCTGTTAAAAAAAGCAAATACTGTATTGCAGGAGGAGCACTTTTTTGTAGGTATTACATCTGAAGAAGAATCAATTAACTGTTACCATAGAGCCTGAAGATATATACACATTTTCCAAAGTAGGAAACATTTCAAACTGCCTTTCTCACTTCATGCAGATATAGGCTGTTTGAATCCACATGTGGAGGCAACTGATCCTAGGTTTGAAAGTTATCTGCTGTATCCAGAATTTTATGATTTCAGTTCAGCAAATTTGCTTGCAAATACTTTCTGTTTTCTTTCCCCTGTGATGTTTTTAAAACTATCAAACTACGTGTATGTAAATGGGATATTTTAAGGAAGGAGTCCTCACAGTTTATGATTCATAGAACTTCTATAAACTGATGTCTTAGGAGATAACTTCATTATCAGGAAATAAGGCATTTTCACTGTGATTATAGGCTGTTCAGATGGATAATAGAGAATTGTTGGTCCATATTTTATTGTCTCTGAATTAGTTTACTTTTTGGTACAGAATCTCTTTGGAAATCAAAGAATTTCCATTTTTCTGAATTGCACAAAGATAGAATGAGGAATTCACAACAGCATTTAAATCTATGAAAGTGCAGATTGAAAATGTGGCAACAAGAAGAATAATTTTTTTTGTGCGTGCAATTTTTCTAAAGAAACTGGTGATACTTTTAAATATTTCTGAACTTGCTTAGCAACATGGAAACAATTCTAGCATCAAAAACCCCCAAAAAACTATCAAGGCTACTTGTGTGGATACGTAACAATGAAAATTAAGGGCAAAGAAAAATATGGGGAGGGAAAAACAAAACAAACCAAAAACAAACCAAAAATCCACCATTGGGAAGTGATCCTGCATGACAAAGAAATAAAACTGAAAACCTTTGGGATATTTTACCTCAGGGTATGGGCATTGACACAACTATTCTGATGGAAATAAGCATAAGAAAAAATTAAACAGCTCTCATATTCTCAGAAGCTTGATTTAAAACCAAAAATGTTTTTCTTTTTCAGAGAGTGCAAACACATACCAGAAAAATTTTAAAAAAACCCCTAACAATAAATTTCACAAAACATAACCAGTATTTATTAGTCATTACAATTGTTAAATTGTTCATTAAATAAGACTGCACTTTTTTGTACTTTGTACTTATCCTGCTGTTTTAAAAGAATTTTAACTCGAATCTTCCCAGGTTTAAAGCATTTTTTTTTCTGAAGTGAGCTTGACTATGCACACCACCCAGATAAACATGAATGCTTTTATACATTTTATTTTGATGCTTTTTAAATTTTTTACCAAAGAAAAGAAATTTTGAAAAGATGTCTGTATTGACTTTGTCAGAAATGTATCATAAAATGTCTCTTTGAAGTTTCAGTGAAGCATTTTTTTAAAGGAAAATTAAGATTAAAGTGATTTCTGCCAAGGTTACCATATTCCTGATGATCAAAAGGAAAGCAGATGTCACAACATAGAGAGACGGTGAGTGGAGGAGAAAAAGAGGTTGCAGAGCAACGTGGCTGCTTGTGAGTGAGCAATGGAAAACTGAAGACATCTGTGGCTGGAGACCACACCTTGGCCAGGCATGAGCAGACACAGGGATGGCTGTGAGCAAGAGAGGAGAATGAGCTGATGGAGTTGTGGCATCCAGGCTCAGCTCTGCAACTGCTGACTGCAAACCCTGATATTTCTGTACTCATGTACTTTCCAGTTCTCCCAGTGTATGGCTGGAGGAGAAGTAATGTTCAAAGCATACAGGTGGAACAGGTTTGCCTAAAAGCCACAAAGTCCTGGGCGGGAGTTCAAGCAGCAGAAAGCATTCCTTAAGCAAGTATCAGCTTACAAAGCCTCAGTATATGGAAACCTAAATTCCAGACCAGGTATAATCCAGTTTTTGACCCTCCAAGAAGAAAAATAATTTTATATCTTGGGTTATTTTGCAAAATCCCTTGTGGAGTCTTCAACTATTTTCGAAAGTCGCTTTCAGTCCTTGCCTGCTCATCTGTAGAGAAGAGTTGATTTGGTGGCACAGCTAACAATGTAGGACACTGCCTTTGCTTCAAGGCATAGCTACACAGTGCTCAGCAATGCTCTGCCCCAGAAAAGAAGATTGATGTTCTGATGGGTTTAGAAGCTGATAGCTACTTACAGAGTGTATAGGGGGAAAACTTTGATTTTTGTTTCTAAATTATGAAACAATTTATGTTTATCTTGAAGCTATAGTACTTCTATTTTTAGCAAATTCCAGGGATCTTAGGCTTTGCAATAGAAAAAAGCTTGAGCTTTCAGTTTGATGATAAGAGTTTAAAGTTGTGATCAATGAGTAAGATTTAAAAAAAAAATCTTTTACACAAAATGTTTAAAAGCGGGGGAGCCCTTTACACTCGTGTTTGTAGTGAGAGCTCATCTGTCTGAGTGAAACTTAATTGGCACGTACTAGCACTCAGATATTATAGTAAGGTGTTTGTTAAAAAAAACTTAAAGCAGATGGACCTAAATTAAACCAACAGTTCCCCTTTCAAAATATAGTACCTTTTTTTTTCTATGATGTCTTTACTCTTATGAGTAAGTACAGGAGTAAAGGCTTGCAAATCTCTGTTCCTCAGCCTGCTGGAACCGAATACACCTAATGTCTGTGTGATACTCCTGTAATGTAAACACCTTAGATGAAGCAGGCACAAAGAGCAAAACTGATGAATGTCAGAAATCGACCTAGAAGATGATCTGACAGGAAAAATAATCTGCTCCATGCTGTTAAACTTTAAATTCTGAAGCCTGCTTTAACTTATCCTCTCCTCACAGGTGCTGAAAACACACAGTGCTTAGAGAGTGCACAGAGGAGAGATGTTTCCCAAAGGTCTCTCCACTTAGTGTTACATCCCATGTGTGCTGAGCTCTGCTGGCAAGGACACTTATGCTATTGCATGGAATTCAGCCAGAAAGAACAACCTTGTGGAAGCCTTTCCCAAAGACTTCTGCGAAACCTAATGATGTGCAGGGCTGTTGCTCCTCCTGGGCCTCTAGACAGGTGATGGCAGTTCAAGGGTGGAGAGGAAGGTGTAGGTCTGGGTCAAAGCCTCTGGCACTGATGGGATTCCTGCTGTTGACTGCTGTGTATTTGAGGTCCGGACTTTTATACCACTCTAGCAAAACTTTCCCACAGCTTGCCCCTTATGTAAAAAACACCATACTAGGCATGGGCAAAGGTTTTCTACCTCTTTCTGTGGCTTGTGATGAATACTTCCCTCCTGGCTCAGGTACCTGGTTGATGATAGTCCTGAGACTTCCCATTCCTGAGAGGAGTTCAGTACTCCTGAGGCTGCAGCCACAGCATCATGTGTAATACATGGGCATTTCTTCAACGAATTTTCTTAATAATTTTTGAACTCTTCATATTTACTTCCTGTAACAATGAATTCCAAAGACTGATTAGACATAAGTACAAAACAGTTGCACATAAGAGCTTTTTGCTGATTCTACAGCAGCTGTGTATATGTTACATTCTTCATAGTTTATCTAAACTAAAGACCAGGGAATATTTCGTTTTTGTCATGTAAAAACTCCCCCTATATCTGATCTGATCTCTTCTGTTAATTTGCGCCATTTCTGAATCTTCTACACGATTTTGAGAGGAAGATGGCTAAAGCTACGGCCAATAACCAAGATTCAGATCCAACAAAGATTGAAATTACAACATTACAAAAAATTTGGTGGTGTTTTTTGTTGTTTTTTGTTTTCCAACTGATCCAAAGTATCCTTCTTGAGTTTTTGACTACATTTGAAAAACAAGCTATTTTCATAGATCCATACATAATGACACAAAGATCTCTTTCCTGAATGAATGTTATGCTAATAGTTCTTTCAAGTTTATCACTGTATACGTGTAATTGTGAAAATTTTTCCCTTCATGAGCATTACTTTGTATTTATCAGTGCTGGGTCTTGACTGTCATTTTTATCACCCAGTCATTCACACTGATTCCTCCGTATATCTTTGTAGTTAGTTCTAGTTTTGTACTCTAAATATGCTGTTGTTATCTACCTATTTCCTGTTTCCCACATTATTTATTAGTAGTTTTAGTAATATTGTGCACAGCACAGGTACCTGAAGAGCTCTTTGGGAAATCTCTACTGCAAAATACTTATATTTCTTCGTATGTTTGATTTTTCTGTTTTTCTCTTTCTCACTGAAAACCTTGTGTTACAAATCTAAGACAGCTGCCATTCTCTGGCAATGATTATCTAATGTCTTTAAGAACTTCTTTTAATATAACTTATAAAACATTATTGGAAACCTAAGTATCATCCCAATAAATCTTATCCAAAAGATGCCATAAAACACCAACAGATTTTGTTTCAAGACTTTCTGCAGTGAAGTCGCTGTTGAATCTTCCTCAGAATGTCCCATATCAAGGTACATAATTCTGTTCCTACATGGCTTCTACCAGCTTGTTTAGTACAGAAATCAATGGTTTTGGTCTCTAGACCTTTTCATTATCATATGTAATTTAGTCCACTTCAAATAATGATTTATTCATGGTAAACTGTAATCTGATAGTTCCTTTTTTAAGTGTTTTTAGACTTTGGGGATTAATACTATGTTAGTTCTGGTTGTTTTGGGATGGCTTTCTTGGTTAGTTTTTGATTTGTGGGGTTGTTTTTTCTGTTACATTTCTACTCATTTCAATGTTTTGTTCTGAAATCATTCTACTGACACTTCCATATAAGATATTTTGTCAAAATTCTGCTGTGTAAATTAGGATAAGTAATGAAGATCTTAAACTCTTCTGCTGTGAATCCTAGTATGAAAAAATCATGTAGCTTCTCTGACTTAGACCTCCATTAATTGATGTGAATCATCCAACAATTTCAGAATATCACACCGCAAACATAATCATAGAATATTTGGCTTTACAGTTCAACATTTAAAGTACAAATTCACTGACAATGCATTTAGAATCAACAATAAAAAAAGGTGAATTAAATGAATAGGTACCTTTTGTTTGTTATTTACTGGTAAGATGTAAGCTCAGGTTAGAAAATTGGCAGGGCTCCTTCAGTATTCTGAAAGTATGCCTGAGACATGAGATCTCTTTTGCGTTCCTGTAACAGTTTGAAAGATATCCAGGCAATGGTGTTCATAAATACAGGGCAGCTTTAGCATACGATGTACAGAAGACTCCACTCTACCTCTTGCATAATAAACACTTGTGACACTAAATTCCTCCTGCCTCTCTTTGTTTCCTTCTGTCAACATATCTGTTGATGCTCTGTTTCTTAGAAGTTAACTTAGCAAAAATGCTATTTTATATTTAAATAATCTGCAGTACTAGCTCCCTGGAAGAAAGATATATAATCAACAACTATTACTGTCACAAATATTTGATTGCCATATCTGCCTTGACAGAAACAAGTATTACTGTTACATTTGAAACAAAAATTACAAATCCAAATACTATCAAAGTACTATTTCTAACGCTATTCTTGACCCACATAACAACCCTCCAACCTTTATATAAGAAAAAAAACTAGACAAATTCTTTCTTCCTAGAGGGAGCAAAAAAGACAATCCAGATCCACTTTGTGCTCCCTTTCCCCTTGCATTACTCTTTGAATTTCAGCTTTTTTTTTTTTTTTTTTTTTTTTTTTTTTTTTTTTTTTTTTTTTTTTTTTTCTCAATTGAAACATTATTTTGTGTTTCTAATAGCTCTGAACTGTCTGTGACTTTCACCTAGCAGAAACAACACTGGTCCATTGGGATTCATTCTCTTATATTCTCTTATGGGCCCAGTCAGTGTTTAAATAAAACTTCAGAATTTAACATCTCCTATATTTACCTGATTAAACTGATATGAAAAAAACCTAACAACAACAACAACAAACAAACAAACAAGCTCCAAGCAAACAAAACCAACATCCCCCTCCAACAAACAAACAAAAATTCAAACAAACCAACCAAACCTCCAAAAGTACCAAAAAGCATGCATGATATGTGTGGTTGCACAACAAATGTCTGGCACAGCCCATCAACCCAAGTTTTCTAATCCTGCTTGTTGTCAATGCTCAGCTTTTCTCTGGAGTGTGGGTTGTGGGGGTTTCTGCTTGCCTTCTTTCATTGAATTTTAAGTCAGAGTCACTGCAGGTGTTATTATACGAAAGCATATAATCTGTAAAATATACATCTAACTTTCATAGCTGTAGCAATTTTTTTTTCCTCTGGGTAATTCAAATAATAGCTTTTCCTTAGAGAATTAGTACTTTTTTGTGAACAAAATTATGACATATTTGAGGTCTTGGCTTTGGCATCTGGAGATTTTAAATTAAATCCCTGTTTTGATACATATTTTGTTATAATTCTGAAATGATGCATTATCTCCTGATATGACTCAGATTTATACATTTTCATATCTAGTTATTCTTGCTGCTACTCAGAGCATTATGAAAAGATAATTTTAATACTCAGTATTTTGCCAGCAGCACAGCCAGGTCTTTCTGTTCTCTATTTAACAATAGTATATTTTTGACAGTTGTTGCAAAATCATTATTCATAGCCAGAAACATAAAAAAATCACCACCAAAGAAGAATGTGTTATGGGATTCATAAAAAGCATTGAAATCATTCTAAACAAAACAGTATCAAAATGGTGACATTAAGTGTTTCTCTAAGCAGAAAAAAATCCTAGTGTAATTTTTTTTCTTTCTGTCTTCTCAGAAAAAAAATATTTTCTATATTAAATAAAAACAAGCAATCACTTGTCAGTCTTAAACAATTTTTTCATGCCATAGTCATCCTTTTCTCCTTTAAAAGTCCATGTATTTTTCATTCTACTACCCTGATCCAGTTCACTGTTAGCATATGTGTCCCAGAGGAGTTTGTAACCTACACTCTTGCTCTGGCCTTCTTGTGAAAATTCCACTTGCTGTATGCTACACTCTCCATAATTTAGCCTGATTTACACTGCTATGGGCAAAAAGCCCAAATGTTTCTGTTTAAAATAAGAGGGAAAATAAGCTTCAATGATTAAAAACTTAAAATATGCACAATATCCCTTTTGTGTGATGGCAGAATAATGGCACATTGCCTTTCAATAATTTCTGGGTTGTTTTTTCTAATCTGAATTGTATCAGAAAATGATAGTAACTGCATTGAGGCTGCCTTGTCTACTTCTTATTTTAATGACATAATTCACTCACAGAGGGGGAGATGAGGAGAAGCTGTTATTATTAAGCTGCACACACAATGCTGCTATTTCCTGCTATCTCCTGATGGTTCCTGATCTACTACAGGTGGTCTGGAACATGTTAAGAGAAAAGCAATACAAACAAGTGGAAATGAATGAGAGATAATGCATCTATTTTGAAGCAAAATACTTAGCAGAGCCTCTATCCTCTGCTGTTCCTCTTAGTCACATGGTTTCAGTAAAGTCTTGGAAATTAGCTGTTCTCTAAGTGACATCCGTTTAGGGATTAGTTAGTCATGTAAGGATCAGTGTTTAAGTATGGGCTTGTTCCCTCCTCAACCCATCTGTCATTTTTCTGAGATAATACATTAATTTCCATAGCAACAGCCTGTAATGTTACCAATAGGATTATTACGACTTTGCTGCATGATCAAGCAAAGGAAGCCGGACTGGTCTGGAATAAATTGTTATCCAAGCCCAGGAAGTCTAAATAATAGGAAAACTGTTATAAAACCCATAGTTAAGCCTCCTTTGCTATCTGTCACATTAAAAGAACTAGGAAAAATAAGTTAAATGTGGTGTGAATTGTCACCACTTGTAAACGTTAGTTATGTCCACTTGATTTGGCTTGTTCCAGGTCTTGCTAAAGTCCAAGAGATACAGAGTCCTGGCCTAAATCCATTGCTGCTTTTTAAATAATTAAAAAATACAATCTGGATTCCCAACATTAGCACAGTGTGCAACATCCTAAATACTATTATTTTTTACAGCATAACAGAAAAATAAGAGAAGATTCATTCTAACACTATATGAGGTGAAGCACATAAATTAACAGTATATTTAAACTTGCTGATATTTTAACAGAATTAGAATTCCATGTTAACAGAGTCTTTGACAGATTTGTCAGAGACACTCCAATTACAAACTGATACATTTTGCAGAATCACTGTTCTTACTGTGCTCTGCACCATGTTTTTTGTGACCAATTTATAGGTAGAGAATATGGGCCAAACCAGTCAATAATGATTTTAAAAAAAGAAAAACAAATAGAAAATGAATTAAACCACTGCTGATTGTCACATTATTTAATTAATAACACTTACATAGCCTTCAAAGAGTTCTATCTCCTACCAGTTCAAGACTTCTGTATGACCCCAAGTCATTTTGAGTAAAAAAAAAATCATCCTATTAGACTGATAAAGGTAAATTTAACAACTATGGCAGTAGAATTATCTTGTTATATGAGTTTTAGTGTAAAAAGTACACATAGAAAAAATATTATGAAACTAAATTGTTGTCATATTTTTTAAGCTAATTCTCTATAGCATATTAAAACTTACTGCTGGAAAAGTTACTTAGGGAAATCTAGAAAGCACTCTACAAACTACACTACAATAAAGTACTGTGGGTTGAGTGACCCAGATTTGCAGGGAAAAATGAGATGTCGGGACGGTCTTAGAATTCAAGAGGATCGTCTAAAAGTCTTAAGTGAAAAAAGGAGAAATGCTTTTTACCAAAAGGATTTGGTTGAAGTACTTTGGTCTAGTAAATTGCATGTACTGGCTTAATTGCTCAGTTCCCCAAAGGATTTAATACTGCCATCCTAACTCATTTATTGAAGTACGCCCATTAGTGGCAGGGCATTTACTGAGCTTATAATCATTCTAGGAATTACTGGGTTTGGATTCAAAATAAACAACTTTCACAAATAAACTTCAGATAAAATGAATAACAGGGAGGTGGGTTTTTTTGGGGTTTTTTTTTTGGTTTGGTTTGGTTTGGTTTTTTTTGGGGTTTTTTTTGTTTGTTTGTTTTATTTTGTTTTGTTTTGTTTTTTGTTTTGTTTTCCCACAATGGTGGAAAGATTATTTAAATGTCTCCTTATAGGATGAAATCTATTTATTAATGTATAAACACATTTTACTGTATACAGGATGTTTGTCAGGTAGAGAGTGAAATAATCTAATAAATTTAGTCTTCCCATGAGTGCATGGGTATATCCATTTCAATATCCTCCTCATCTGAAGAAGAATAACCTAGGCACCTGTAAGCACTGGGGGGACAACCAGTGGGAAGCTACCTGGGCAGAGAGAGACCTGGGGGTCCTATTAGATTCCAATCTAGCATTAACAAGCAATGCATGCTTGTAGCAAAGAAAACCAACCATATCCCATATCTAACACAGGAAGGAGTGTTGTCAGCAGGCCTAGGAATGTGTTCCTTCCCCTCTGCTCATCCCTGTTGATACACATCTGGAATACTGGGCCTGGAGTCCCCAGTACGAGAGAGATACAAACTTACTGGAGATTCTCTTTGACATTCAGTCAAACAGTTGATGGATAGGTATAATTTATTAGATACCTTTTTTTTTTTTTTTTTTTTTTTATTTTATTTTATTTTATTTATTTTTTTTTTTTTTTTTTTTATTTTTCCAAAGACGACCCATATTCCTGCACTGGAGATTGATGCTGATTTTCTAGTCAACTGTTCAGACACAATAATAGGACTACTAAAATTGTATCTATTTTTTTTTTTTTTATTCCATCATGTTTGGAGGCTTCCTGCATATGATTGATCGGAGTAGTTTTTATTTCAGCTATACCTGTAATTTTCTCTCTCAAGCTCTCACCTCTCATATATACCAAATGTCAGCTGAAATCTCTGTATGCTCAGGCTGTAGATGAGGAGGCATAAATCTCTAGGAAGAGATAAGTGGGTGAAAGCCCCAAGTTGTAAGATCTCATTACATATTATTTAAATGAAACAAAATTTATTTTATAAACCTAAAAGTTGTTAAATTGTTTGTCATTTATCCATTTTATAAAGCACTTTTCTTGACTTTTTTTTTTCTTTTTTGAGGGAGGTGGGTTTTGTGGTTTTTTTGTGGGTTTTGTTTGTTTGTTTGTTTTAAATATCACCCGTAGCTAAAGTGATGCCTGAATTCCTGTTTCTGGTAGAATCAATTAATGATCCTCCAACATTTGTCTTACTTTACACCTAAAATTAGTAAGTTCTCTTCTCCTATACTGAGCTCAAATGGCAGCAAGTGAGGCACTGACATTATCTAACATTCACGCTTAAACACAGGTACACTATATGTTGACTACTATGAATGGGAAAGAGTAGAGCTACTATTACTGTTGTTGATTTTCATAAATAAATGCAGAATCCTGAGCTACAGAGACCAAAACTGAAGATATGGGCACATTAAGATTGTATACTATGGCAAAACAACGCCTTGTCTCCTGTCCTCAGTGCCTGCTATGCTGAAGACTAACATTTTGTTGTCAAAACTGTTAGAAACACCGACTGAAAGATTATGTCAATTCAAAAGTTGTATGTACCAATAATACCCCTGATTCAGGGGATTCCATGAGATTGGCACCTGCACCAACTTCTTTATGCTGTCTGTAATGATTTACCCTGTGGGGGACCTCGAAATTGAAAGAAATATCCAAAACTAGAAGACCATCTGCTTACTTGTACTGACTGTCACTTTCGCTGCACCTTACATGAACTGCTGTTAGAAAAAGGTTTCACCTGGATCACAGCCCTGACTGTTCTCAAGCTTTCAGGTACTTTTTTGAGACAGAAGATTTTCCATGCAAATCACACCTACATCCTTACTAATATTTATGTCATTTAAAGTTCCATACACATGTGAGCATTTCCTTGAAATCATTGATGATGGGATATGTAGTCTGGCAAAAATCAAGACCAAAACCAACCAACCAACCAAAATTAGTTGTATGGTTATTAAACTTTTACTGTAGTAATTAGACAGTTTAAACTCTTAAACTAAGAAAACCCAAACAGGAATAAGAGCAAATTCTTGGTCCTGGATATAAGAATTATCCTACTTTCGTCCTAAAAAATTGGTGTTCCACAGGGAATTGAGTTTCTTGAAGCATTTTTCCTGAGCACAGATTCATTGTCTGCTCTGCTAGTCTAGTCTTGTACATCCACAACACTACAGCCCAAAGTGTGAGACTTGAATATCTTTATTAATTTACAGTTTGGTGAGATTTTCTTTGTAAATTTCCTGCCTCCTGCCCATGTATTATATATAATGCCAGTAGCTAGTGAATTAATCCAAATAACTATTTTCCCCAGGGAATTTGCATCCTTGATAAAGTTTATGTTCATAAATACTTAAGGATAGTTCCTGTAACTTTTAACTCCTTATATTTTGTAAAAATTCTGAATATCTGTTTTGAAATTTATTCCACACCTTCTTGCACATGTGTCTGATTGCCCCTGGTGCCTTGCTCCCTGCTGAAATCTGTTATCCATCCACTTCAGTTTCTAAGATCAAAGTCCCATACAGTTTCTTAGAAAGCTTGACTTCTATGTAAGGATATTTCTCTGTAAAACCTCGACTTTCTCCTCTCTTATAAGGATTATTTTGTCACTTCCCCATCTGTTGCTTCCATTCCTAGCTAAAAGGCTATTTCACTTTTTCAATCCTCTATTCTGTAGCAAACAAGAATTCAAAGTAGTAGCAAGTCTGTCAGGGCAACTTTGCTATCTGTGTCATGGCCTATTCTGGCATAGTACATTGCCTAATTCTTGTAAAGAATTGCTCTCTATGGGAATTAAAGTCTTCTATATTAAAATAAAAACATTTCCCTAGTACCATACGAATGTAGATTTAATGTTGTAGTTTGCAAGCAAAATCACTAACGTTAATGTGAAGAAGGTGAGTGGGAAGAAAGGTAAGACAAAAAGTTTTTGTGTAAGAATTTTTCTTCAGGTATTCATTCGTTAGATATCAGCATCAGAGGGGAGATTTTCAGCTTCTTATTTGTTTATTGGTCTAATTACTTTGCAGACTGAAACATTTCCACCCTCCTGTTGAATTCAGGTTTCTTATGGAAGCATACTGTAAGTACTTTTCCACATACAGTCTGAAATATCTAGAAATTCTTCATCAGTCAGTTTTTTTCTTTGTGGGACAATGTTTGGTGGTGGTCACAGCTCATTCACATTGGATTTCCTTTATTTTAATCCCAATACTCAAACACCCTTAATCATTAATAAGTGTGCGGCTCTCTTTTAAAAACTATGCAACAGTGAGCAAGTTTAGCAACTGTGTCAGATACACAGCCAAGTTGTTGCCATTGCCTCTACAGTGGCTGCTAAGAAGTGAAGCCATAACCAAAAATAACTGAATTTTCTGCTTACTCATTACTCCATTCCTCTAACATGGTATATGTAAAAACCTTTGGTAGCTATCAGAGCTCTGCCTTGGATTCTGCTCCCATGTTGGTGCAGCTTTTTCCTTGGCTCGCACTTATGTTTCCATGGCAAGGGTATAGCCATCACCACTCAAAGTACCACTGCCATGATTTCCCTGGACTTAGTATGGCCATCTGGGATTTATGGCTTTAAAAACTGTAGCATCATTCCCAGCAGAGCTGTCTGCCCTTAGAATACCTGATGTGTTGTTATCTGAAGATACAGATGCCAGGCTGCTCTGCCTCACTGTCCCCAAGGAGAAATCTGCATCAGGTTCTGTCCAGTACTTGGGCTGAAGCTGTGGCTCATTTCTGCTGGTAGAGCAACTAGGAAAAATTTGACCATCTCTATTGATTGCTTTTACCCATAAGCCTTCTTATTTTCTTAATACATTCTCACCTTCTTCCTCAGTTACAAAAGTAATAGGTTTGAGATCAGCTCTGTTGACATCTTGTGCATAGACCAATTAAATACTCTTTCTAGACCACCACATGTTTAGCTCTACAGTAGTGTAGGAAACATTTTTTTGAGGTTTATGTATTCCTTGGAAAATTGGCTCAAGGTTGTTTGAAATTGCAGAAGTTTATATAAACAAAATGTAAGACAAAACTCTTTAATGATATTTTAAAACCAGTATCAAAATACTGGCAATGAAGACTGCACATCTCCATTTTGAATTAAGCTGCTATTTTTGAGCATTCATGCCTCTAACATTCTTACTCTTTTCTAATAAGTGCTCTAGAAACAATTCAAAGGAGGTTTGTGACTACTGGACTTACTGATATTTTTCTGACACGATAAATCTTTACCCATTTCAAATGGTATCGTGCAAGCAAGAAAGAATTTGATCTTATTGCTGGAATAATAATTTTTATTTTTTTTTTAATATAACAAGGAGAAGGAAGATGGGATTCTTTATGTGTCAATGTCTGTGAGCTGAAGAAGATAAAAGCTGAATAGTGTCAGCATACTGCAGCTCTTTTCCACAGAAGAAATTTTGAGTAATGTTACACACTTGGTTTACTGAAATGGATTTAACATACTGCATACCAAACAGCAGTTCACCCTTCTTGTCCTTCTATAAGAGAATAATGTTGTGCTTCAGCATGTGGATAATTTCTCTTTGTGCTAATCACCAAATTAATGAGATTTACAGACCAATTTCTTCCTCTGGTACTTCTTTATTGTATTGATGCACATGCTATAGATATTTTGTCACTAGACAAGAATAGGTGAGAAGAAGGTGACTTGTTTGTGAACACTGAAAAAATATTGTGGATTATTATCAATGTCTTTATTTATGTTAAAATATTTGAATAAAAAGGGAAAAAAACAGGCTTTTCAGAAGTCCTTCACACAGCTGATTTCTATCAAAATTAATTGGATTGTAATAATTAAATACTTTGGAAATTAATTTATTTTTATTTAGAAGATTCCCCATACAGTTAAACCTTACATATACACTTCAAAGTTTTGAATCAGTTTATATAATAAAGTAGATAATTAACAGAAGAGGACAAGCACTGCAAATAAAGTAACTTAATTTAACTAATACACTTTGTCATTAAAAGCATACCATTTGCTAGTATCTAAAACCTTAATATTATTTTTATCACTAAAGATGAATATTTTTGTACCAGGATAGCTAGGAGATATATTGATTCACATCTGTGAAACTGAGGTGAATAGTGATTTCTAAGAGACAGTGTTCTCTTAGAAGTTTGTGTATAGTCAAGCCATGCAAAATTGTTTTATTTTGCTAAAATATATAAACATATCCCAGAAATATAAACTTTTTATTTTTTAGAAAATATAAACTTGGCACAAAGGAAATGTTCCAGTAGAGTAGTATGTCTACCAATTAGCACTTTTTTATTTGTGTTTATTTTATTATTTTGGGAAAACTTTGAGGAAACTGGAACATTTGTTTAAAATCCAGATGAGATTTTGGTATTTTGGGTAAATCTGCTGCATTTTGGTGCATTCCATATTGACAATGTTAAATATTGCTGACAATTTTAGGTTTATTAATTCAACTTACTGAAAGTATAGGGAAAAAAATGGCAGTCCCTGTGTGAGAAATCTATATCCAGCTTGTAGACTACTCTGTGAGTGCTGTCCACTCAATCGATATGTATGAAAGAATTCAAAGGGGCATCTGGTGTTTCAGAAGCATCAGCTCCTCTAGTTTTTTCTTCCTTCAGTGGAAAATACTCACTACATAATGAGCCAGCCAAATAAATAACAACTTCTCTCGTCTTTCTCCAGACTCCTTTTTTAATGATTAGTTTTGATACTGGATGTCATAAAGGAACAAAGCCTTATATAGTAGCATAAGTGTTAAGCTAAAAAAATCTTAAGAAGCTCAAATTCAGGGCTTAAGACTGCAGCACACACACAAAAAAAAATTTTAAAAAAAGCACAAATGGATTCAGAAAAATGAATTTGTATTTCTTAGGAAAAACACTCCAAATCCTCCCCCTATTCTTTAAATCCTTGCCTTAAGAACTGACCAAGGACCATAACAAATATCCCAAAGCATACTTCAGTATGCAGAGAAATCCTACATCAAAGCAACATCTGATATAACTGCTTCTTCTCCTGTGACTTTACAATTACATGGCAAGGTATATTGATCTATAAGTTTCCACATTTGCCATCCTCCTGTCTCTCTGCCACTCTGTAAGCATGATGTTCAAGTATTGGGTTTTTAATGATATTTAAAAACCAGTAATTGAATTTTGTGTTGGCATTTGGTATCTTATTTAGCTCAGACTACAAAAAATGTTTTCTAGATGATTATAAAAAGCTGGAGAAATGCATACTCAAATGCTGATTTGAAATAAGTGTTTAGTTCTTTGTTTTTAATTTGTGCAAGATGTACTTTGGCTTTGGTAACCTTTTCAGTCCTTTTATGTCAGTTAATACTGAGTGCATTTGAAGGATAAAGTCAGTCATATGCCCTCACAGAAAACTACAAACGCTATTTGGGACTGATAATACAAATGTACACACAGATACATCTGCATTTGAAGCATTGAGAACTACTACTGGCTTAATCCAGTAAATCAAATATGGGATGACTACATACACTAGGATGAAGAGACTTGCCTACCATGCCTGCCATACATTGTCAGGGAAAAGGATCACAAAAGGAATTTTTGTTTGCAGCTTCTTCTGTATTTATTATGCTCTGCGTAAATGATTAACACACTAACACATTTGTTCTACCTGGATAGTGCCATGAATACAGGTTGCTGTTTAAAAAACCTTCTGCAAGAGAATGCATGGTATGTTCTGTGCAGAGATTTTTGTTCACTGTCTAGACCCACCTTTTAACTGGAATGACTAATATACACTGAAAAGAATGGATACTGTGTGGCTTTTCTTGGAATTAGATCAGGCTCTAAAAGAGGCAGACAAACATCCCATAATATTCTAGTTTTTCTTCTTTATGCCTCTTCCTGTGTTACCAGACTATGGGAAGCCTATAAGCTCTCAATGATTTAATTAGTGACTCCTTGTTTGAAAGGTTAATAGAACTCCTACTGGCTTAAGTTTGGCCCACTTAAGCCAACTTTTGTTTATTCTCAAGAGAATAGGAAGAGACATATGAACATTTTCAGACGTGATGCTGCAGCTCAATGGACTTGGAGCTTCTGATTCTGTACATTGAGCTCTAGTGATATTGAACAGTGTTTTGCCCATTGTATCAATTCATAGATGTAGGTCACTCTCTCTTCTTCTGTCAAAACAGTGAATGTAGCTAGTGAGTGTAACATCTTATTACAAACACAACACTGCTCTTGAACAAAGATAAATCACAACTGGATTTAGTGATATATTTCAGTTGTGGTCCATTTTCTCTAACTAAAAAGTGGCAAATTTAAACTTCTGCTCAACAGTTCAAGTGTTTAAAAGAGCTGTTTCACACAGTATCAAGTGCAGTGGAAAAACAAAAGACCTTGTTTTTCTGAAAAAGTCCTAGACTTTTTTTACTGTATGATTGTCGTCCTAATTCTTTAGCCTTCTGATGACTGTTTACATATTTCTAGTGGAGTCTCTCATGAATGTAACCTAAACAAGTAGATTGTTTTCATGCCAGTCTGTGATGGACTGGTGAACTGACCACTAGGGTCAGAAAGATGTTCCTCTCATCTACCAATCCTTGACCAAACTACAAATCCTATTTAAATCGCAAATGATAATAAACTTCCTCTTTCTCTGCTCACCTCTCAACCTGAGTGAGTGTGGTTCTTTCGTGTCCCTACCGGTGACATATGATCCCATCTGCTCAGACAGAACAGTCTCCTATTTTCAAATACAAGCGTGTTTCAGAATGGAAGAGATTAATCTTTAAACTGTAATTTTTATGAGTGTTTTAATTCCTCTTTCAAAACTTTAAAAATCTCTGCTTTCATGTTTCTTTTATTTTTTCAAAAACAGATAAAATCAAAATTCATCTCAAATTCTGAGATAGCAATCTCAGCAGCAAATATTACAAAAGAAATAATAAATTACGTAAGAAGTAAGTGACTGAAAATCTCAATATCTAAAAGTTTCTCATTCCCTTAAAAGCAACACATTCCTTCAACTGAAGAGCAGAAAAGAACCTGGCTTGTGATCATTTACTGAGATACTAGTATAATTTTCATTTAGCAGAGTGTACACTGAACACTTGCAAAATAGTGTGACTTATATTCCGGACAGATTTGAGCAAATATTTATCCATGATACTTACATACACTTTCAAAGAATTTACAGCCTTTTTATGGACACATCACAAGGAAACAAACAAACAAACAAACAAACAAACAAACAAACAAAAACCCACAAAAAAATCACCAAAAAAACCCACAACAAAATACTAGATTTTTTTACTGGTTGATTGAGTAGAAATTATTTGATCAATCCCAGTGTTTTTCCACTCTGTAAGTATCTTAAAATGCAAGACATTTTAAATGATTGATAATGTTTCCCTTCAGTGTAGCACTTCAAGAGTATAAAACTCTTCAGTCAAGCACAGCAAGGGAAAATAATTCAATGCACTGTAATTCCAGCTACCACATATCATCCATCAGCTTTTTCAGTGGTAGCAAACCACTAGACATGAACATCAAGGACAGTATGTATCTCAAAAGAGTCAGCTTGAGGCAGCTTAACTGTTTTACTATTGTTAGCTGTCATCTGAACTGTGACATGCTGCTTTCACTACTTTTTACTGATGTCAAAAGGAAGAGCATAAAAGTAACTAAATAAACCACAAGAACTGAAGTAGCTCCTTTATCTAATAGCTTTATACCTACAAATTGCTTGATAAGAAAAAAACACTGCTCACAGGTTTTATTTGTGTAAAGAAAAGTTCAATATTGTTGCTGAACAGAGTTTAAAGGTTTTGCAGCCACATAATAAATTAAATCCTGAATAATATGTCCTGCACTGATGGCTGCAAATGGTCCCCCAAAAAGGATCTTACACCACTGATAATCTGGAATTAATTCTCTTTGGTGAACCATACTTGCGTCTGTTTTCAGGATTTTTCTGCGCTTACTATTTTTGAGAATCGAATGGGAAAGGATTTGCAAAAAGTGTTTTTAGCACTCATGTTGATGGTGGTTTTTGATACACTGTGTTCTACATTTCTGCACTTCGTCAGACATATATCATCTTTAGGAAAAGTAGTTTTTGGTTTGGGGTTTTTTGAATAGTTTTCTTGGTGGCTTTTTTAAAGGAAAGCTCTCATCTGCATGATTTCCACCATTGCCATAAAATAAATCCTGTAATTTATGTACTTTGTCACTAGCATGTCATAGGAGTTGCAAGCTGGTCCCAGGAAATTTGTCATTGCTTGCCTTGGCAAAGATAGTCTATATCGCTGTTGTGTTGTAATCTGGCAAAGCTTTTGTGTTCGCTCATTCATACAGTTGGTTAAAGCACTACAATGGTTACAAAGAGTTTTACTTAACTGGACCCAATTTTATCACATTATGTATCAATGATAAAGAGCACTACAGCAATGGGGATGTGGTGGGAGTGCTGCTCAGTAACACACAATATTCGGCAAATGACTTGCACAGTCAGAGACGTTCAGTGGCACAAGGGTGAACCTGACCTGCTGACCACTCTGATCTGTGGACCTTGGGAACCTAAGAAAGCTGCAGTAGGTTTTTTCGACTCAGAAGAGGGAAAAAATTGGTTTCAAAATAATGAAAAATTCATCTGAAGAAAATATTCCAAATGTTTATCTCTTCTCTAGAAAAATTATCTCAAATACTATAATTACATTTCTATACATGAATATTTAGCCTTCAGAAAAGTAAAGCAGGAAATAGAGTCAAATTCTTGGATAATATTTTAAAATAGTTGTTGATAAATTTACTGTTGCTTACAGCAAAATTATAAATCTTTTTGCTTGCTTGTTTTAGATTAATAGTGGTTTCCTTCGACTATAAACTTTTATTAGGTTTTCAGAGGAAGGTAAAAAACTGTTTTATCACTTGAAACTTGAATAATTTAGACTTTTAATGCAAGTTTTTTTGCATCATCTTACCATTTAATCCCATAGACACATTTTAAGGTGTAAGCATATTTCTAATCTTAGACAGTAGAAAGCAATTTTAAAGTGTTTTCTCTGGAGAAAGTCAAACAATTTCTGTTCATGCTTATGATGGACTTTGATCTTGTTCAACTTAAGAAAAATAACAAAATTTTGCACAAGGACAACAACAACAACAAAAAATTAGAGAAATTGCATATTCTGTTTCTCTTGCGTCCTTTTTTGTACCTTTCCAGCTGAAATGTCCTCTGCTGAGAGTAATACATTATAAATTGTTATTTATACTGAGAGAGGCAGAATATATTCCCTATATATTAGACCAAGGTAAAGAAAAATATAGAAACTGCATATCCCAGATATCTAACTTTGAATTTTTTTTTGTTTGTTTGATCTATTCTTAGTTGTCTGGGGATTTGTTTTGTGATCACTTAGGAGTTAACTTTCTGCTCTTGTCTATAAAATTAGTCTAACTTGTTTTCAGTTTAACAGTAGTCATTTGGATTGCAAGATGTTTTTTTCACACTTTTAAGTTCCTGGACAAGCAGTGATTCATGCTCTGGTTTTTCTGATTTTATTTTTATCTTGGAAATATTATACACATTTAATGATAAATTAATATTCTTTTCTGCAAAATTTTTGAATCATTCTGCTCATAGTTCGGGCTTACTGCACTTTGATGTAGAACTTCTACATCTGAATCCCTGAGTATCTAAAAGATAGCCTGCATGTGACAAGAGAGGCAAATTTAAAAATGCCAAAACACTGAAGCTTTTTCCTCCCAGGAAATTATGGGCAAAACTTTATTAGCTTTCATTTTACCATATGTCTCCAAATAATGATTATGACACCGATGCTTAGTCTATGCTGAAGAGAGGAAATAAAGAACAAAATTAATATTATTTTCAGAGGACCTGCTCCACTCTTCTTGCCATAGAATAAGGATGTCATGTTTAGTTATGGTTTATAATGGGGTCACAGAAAACAGAAGAAATTATGGACTCAAGTGAATGACAGAAAATGAAGACCTCTACCAGCTGGAGAATACTAATACCATTAATCCCAAGCTAAAAAAATAAAATATAGGATGCAGTTGCTTGGGCAGGGAAAGGTGCAGAGTTGGAAGCAAAAAGTGATTGAAAAACATAAGGAGGAAAAGAAACAGTAAAATTTAGAGAGACGTAAGCCTCAAATAATGTTTTTGCACTCTCCAATATGTTTATGTTTTATATATGTAAAATATATTTTGAATCATCCTTTCCATTTTTCTGTGCTGCCAAACTCATAAACTCTTACACTTTCTTCTTTCCAGTACACTCAAATGTCAATAAATTAATTGTCCATTCATTTAAATTCTTTTATTAGTAGCTGTATTTGGTTAAAAAAATGACAGAAATATGTTTTTGTTTAAATAATTTCATAATACTTTGAATTTCATGCCTGGCTTTAAAGATTTGAAAAGGTGAATCAGTCTTAGAAATGCATGATGAGGAGTATATATTTTTTATTCCCATTCCAAGTCAAATTTCTGTGAAAAATATACAGGTCTACAAGGTAAATCATATATATATATCTACAGATATACGTCTATGGATACATATGTACAGTTTCTTAAAAATGGAAGTGACTGTGCAGTAAAAAAAAAAAAAAATAAACTGAAAATGGTGGGTTAAGAAACAGTTAACCAGAATTTTTGGAGAGGCTTTGAAAACAACAGGCATTCCTCTTCTCTGCAAGTAGGAAAAGCAATCTATTAATATGAAATAGTTTTCTAACAATAGATGAAATTAAGAGCCAGAATGCAGCAAGTGCTGGGGTTTTGATCAAACACACCTCCTGGTGACTGTTCTGAAGCCTTATTAATGAAAACTAGATTAAAGGAAGAACAGATTTTCCTAGAAAAAAGCCTTATTCAAATATGATTCTAAGCACCCTTAAACATGGCCAGAGAAGATAGCAAAGCAATGACTGATAGATCAAACTCAGTGGGAAAATTCCAAAAACTACTAAAAGAGATAACAACTCTATCATGGAAATGTACCTACATATTGGAAAAGTCTTTGGGAATGTTTAATAACAGCAGTACCATGTGCGCTGGCTAAAGTGTTCTAAAATGCAATGGACATGACAGCTGCTAAAAGGGATTTGAGTAAATGGTAAATGTGACTGGAAAGGATCTAAAATACAAGTATAAGAAATTCATTTCATGGAAGAAACTCAAATTCTAATCATAATTTCCTCAAAAACATACCGCCAGTGCACAGAAATATTCAGTGCTTGTAGACTGGAATAGGTCTTGGTAGAGAGGGGCAATATTTAAACTTATCAACTTGCTGAAGCAAAAGATGAAGTGTCTCTTTATTCATTCTAGATATTTTTCAGAAAACAAATGGAACTAAAACCTTCTGTTAATTTCTTTTTCACTCAGCTCGAAAAACAGAAGACAGAGTTGATACAAACTGAAAAGACATAGAAAACTATTCGAGTTAGTAACAATTTTCATTAAAATCTTGTATTAAAAATATTAAAGAACACAGCTGGTACTGTACTTCATGGCAGCATGGTCCAATGCAGTTCTTTGTAAAAGCATGCACATGTCAGAGTTAGAATCCTGTGCAGAAAACAGATATGTAGTTCAAATGCATGGGGGGAAAAAAAGGCTGTTGGCATGGGCAAAATGGATATATGAATGATGTCCATGACCCCAGTACAAGATTTATCTATGCCAGAGTTCTGGAAAGTGGGCAGGCAACGGTGGCAGCTGCTGGTGTGGGAGCAGTTGTTCCTCACATTTTCCCATCCGCCAGGCAGCAGGAGCAAGAGCAAACAGCTGACCTCACCACAGCTTCCCTGTGGCTTTTTATTCCTGCTCAGCCATTCTCAGATTCTCACCTATGGAGCAGCAAAATTTAATTTTTCTATGTTGGTGAAAGAGGTCTTGAGCCAGCTCTGGGGATCTTTTTGAGTGACTTTAAAGAAGAAATTATTGAGGGAGCAAAACTGCTGGTCATTGTAAAAGCTCCAGTTCTCTTTTAGTGTCCATGATATTAAACCAAAAAGGGGTTTTTTGTGGGATGGTGAGATATTTGTACATCTACGCTGTCTACACATGCATGCACAATCACATCCCTTCCTAACTTTGGTCAGAAAGGTTCTGTGAAAGGTTGCCATAAGAATTAAGTGTTTCTAGGCTTCTAAAGATGTAAGGAAATGTTACTATTTCATGCTGTTGCAATCTTTTTATTATCAAATCTGGGGTCCTTACAGTTTTGGTATTGCAGACCTTGGGAAAATCTGAGAGGTCTCTTTCGACGATGTCGGAAAACAACAGATGACCTAAATCACATCAGATTTATCTTTTGACCCTCTGTCAATCACTCTTTAAATAAACAAATGTTTCTTATTCATATGGATAAGCTTCTCACCCTCATTCAGAAGTCAGATTATCTCAGCTACCAGAAGGGGAATATGTAAATCCTGTTAGATGGCTTGCTTTAAAATAAAATAAGTCACCCAATACAGCTTTATCAGCAGCTATTCAGTTTGTCTAGTTAGCAGATGAAGCACTTTGGCATGTTTCTAAGCTTTTCTTGTTAAGTTATGCAAACCAGCACACAGAATACAGTTACTGCAGCAAAACCATGACTAGACCCCTCTCCTCTTTCGTCCTCTATGCTGCCCTCACCAGGAGTAAACCAAAAAAAACCAAATAAACACTGCAAAATTATTCTGGGATCTACTTGATGTAGGAGTGGAAAGGAGGGAATGAAGAGATGGTTTCACTTATGAAAATGTTGGATATGCTGATTCACCCTATTGATTTCCCCCCACCAAAGTAGTTTGGCCAGAGGATCAGCTCCCTTAAGGGAGTTACCAGTAGCATGACCCAGGAGAACCAAGCAGACAGGTGAAGAGCTGAGATGAGCATGAAGGGTTTCACAAAAATCAGACAGGTAAGAGCCTGATGGATAGCTAAGTTAGACAGCAGTGGGGTTTACAAATGATACAGAAGTAGAATCAAAAAATTATAAAATGGTTAGAGCTGGAAGGGACCTAGTTCCAAACCCCCTGCCATGGAAAGGGAAACTTCTGCTAGACCAGGTTTACATGTTATAGTAAAGAACTTCCACCTATATCTAATCTACTCTGCCTTGAGTAAGGGTGAGGCATCCCCAACTAAGGGATGAACATGAAAGTATTGCTCCACAGAGACAGAGTCAGCTCCAGGCTCCACAATGAACCCAGAAACAAAGGAGAATAAATTCATATCCCTGATATTCTTTCTACCCATCCATCCTTCTGCCACTTAATGTTGTACTTTTACTTGCTCATTTGCTGACATATTACAAGAATCCATCTTTCATCCAGAAGCTTCAACTCACTTTGTGTTGTCTTTTCGAAATGAGAAGAGGAACTCATTGTGAATGTGGAAAATTCCAGAATTGGGAAATGAGGGGGAAAAAAAAAAAAAGAAAAAAAAAAAAAAAAAGGGAAATCAAGAACTAAGGAGTTGTTTATGGAGTTGTTATGATCTTCTCTAAGCAGAGAGAAGCAAGTGAGCTCTCTGTGGATTATGAATATTCAAAGGTTCAAAATATTCAAGATTCAAAATATTCCCCAAAACATGATTAAAACCAAATGAGGTTAAATGTTGAAACCAAAAAATTGATACATTTTATTTTAAAGTATATATTTTATTTAACAGTAAAAAAGGCAAAGAAAAAGAATGAGAAAGAAAAAAAGACAGAAAGAAATAGAGAGGAGAGGAGGGGCAGGCAGACAGGAAGATTGGCAGAGACATATTAAGAAAAAGCATATCACTACTCCATGGGTCCCAAGAATTTCCTGTCCGTCCCTTCCACCTGGTCTTCTTGGTGTTGACGGTTCCCCACAGAAAAGTGTAGAATCCAAAGGATTAATATATGTTTGGGCCAGGTGGGGACACCCAGGTGACTCCTCTGGGGAGGGCAAGTTTGATGCTTTGTCTTGCAAGACTGTGGTTCTGTTGCACTATTTTGCATCACATGCAGTGTTCTGGTGCAAGGCCTCAGGAATGAGTCTGGAGGAACTACAGGAATCTTTGATGGATTGTGACACCTCCTCTGCTGCCTCTTCATGTACGTGTCCCATGGATGTGGCTTTCCCAGAGCAGGAGGGTGATTCCACAACTGAGCCAGCTTGTGTAAGGGAGGACAGGAGTTCACTGCCTCTGACCAGAGGTTGCTTCACACATCCAAGACCCTCTTCCTCCCCACTTTGGTGGGGGAGTCTGTGCAAGCCCGGCAGCAGATGAGCCTGGCACTATGGCCTCCACCCCTAAACTGCTGGGCTTGATCCTCCTGTGGAAGTGTCCTTCCAGCCTTATAAATTACTTTGCAGAGTGGAAATGCTAAAATAATAGTGCCACTTTTTCTTATCTGGAATAGCCTTTGGAATTTTAACTCACAGTTTGGGCCCTCAGCCCAGGGGCCATGTTCAGGGTGCAGTGGTCTTCCGTGCAGATTTTGTTAACAACTGCCTCAATAAGCAAAAGTCATTCATAGAAATATTTATGAGATAAACCATAACATTTCAGTCTCTGGCAGGAGGCATGAACCAAACTGCTTAATTTATACTACTGGAAAAACTATACTTATGTTTTTTCTTGCAATACTTATGTTTTTTCTTGCAATAGAAACACATTTCCACAGAAAAAACCATGTCTGTACGGATTTCCACTAATGTGACTGAGGTAAAGTATCAGGCCATAAATATTTGAAATATGCAGATGAAGAAAAACAATGGGATTGATCAGACATTCCAAATGAGAACTGATGTAGTCTATCTAGAGGAGAAGTTGGAAGAGAACTGTTAAATCTCAAAATACATAAAAGACAGCTGTAAAGCAAAAGGGTATAATCGATACTCTGTATGCTCTGTCAATAGAATGACAATGGATTTGAAAGGGAATAATGCAGGTTGATGTCCTAATCAGGAGGAAAAAAAAGACTAATGGAAAATGTAATTATACATTTTAATAAAACACCTTGAAAATATATATCTCCATCATTGTAAATTTTAAAACAAGTAAGAAAAATATGTTATGAAGGTTGATAGTTCTCATGGCTCAACCCCAGCCTTCAACTCTGTACCAGTCAGTCTGTCACTCACTCCACTGCCCACCTTCCCCCTGGTGGGGAGGAGAAGGAGAGAAAGAAAAAAAAAAAAAAACTAAACCTCATGGGTTGAGATGTAAAGAGTTTAATAACTGACACAAAATACATATGATATTACTAGTACTAATACTACCATTACTACTACTACTACTACTACTACTACTACTACTACTACTACTACTACTAATTTATAAAAGTATTGATAATTGCAATGAAAAGGAGACAGTGGGAGAATTAAGAATCATCTGCTGTAGTGGGAGATCAGGTACAAAACTCTCTCTGGAATCTGAAGGTACACAGGTCCATGAGACCTGATAAGATACATCCGAAGGTCCTGAGGGAGCCACCTGAGGAAATGACTAAGCCACCATCCACCAGGTTTGAGAAGACACGGCAGTCTGGGGAAGTTCCCAGTGACTGAAAACGGGGAAATATAATGCTTATTTTTAGAAAGGGAAATAAGGAACACCCAGGGAATTACAGGCCTGTCAGTCTTGGTGCCCAACAAGATCATGGAAGAGATGCTCTTGGAAACTATGCTAGGACACATGGAAAATAAGATGATTGGTGACAACCACTGTGGTTTCCCTAAAAGCAAATTGTTCCTGATAAATTTCTTTTCCACCTATGACAAGGTTAGAGCAATGATGAATGAGGGAAGAGAAACTGATGACACCTACCAGAATTTGTCCTGTCCTGCATGACATCCTCTTCTCTAAACTGTAGAGCCATGGATTTGATAGGCTGACTACTCCGTGGTTAAGGATTTGGCTGGATGGTTGCACTCAGTGAGTTGTGGTCATCCAACTCTATGTCCAAGTGGAGACCACTGATGAGTGGTGTTCTTCAGGGGTCACTTTTGGGACCAGTGCTGGTTGACATCTTTGACACAGACAGTGCCTCTTCAGCAAGTTTGCCAACACCAAACTGTGTGGTGCAGTCAACATGCTAGATGGAAGGGATGCCATCCAGAGGGACCTTGCCAGACTTAATAGGTGAGGCTGTATGAACCTAGTGCAGTTCAACAGGGGCAAGTGCAAGGTGCTGTGCATGTGTTGGGGTAACCCCAAGCAGAAGTACAGGCTGGGAGATGAAGGGATTGAGAGCAGCCCAGAGGAGAAGGACTTAGGGATGTTGGCGGACAAGAAGCTGAACACGTCTTGTCAGGATGCCCTCACACTGCCTGGAAAGCCCATACTCTGAGCAGCATCAACAACAGTGGGGCCAGCATGTTGAGAGGAGTGATTCTCTTCCTTTACTCCACTCTTGTGAGAGACCTCCTGGAGTTCTGCATCCAGCTCTGGGACTCACAACTTAGGAAGAATGTGGACCTGCTGGAGTGAGTCCAGGGGAGGGCCATGAAGATGATCAGAGAGCTGAAACACCTCTCCCATGAAGACTGGCTGAAAGGGCTGGGGTTTACCAGACTAGAGACAAGAAGTCTAGGGACACCTTATAGGCTTATAGAAGCCTTCCAGTAGCTAAAGGGAACTTACAAAATGTCTGGAGAAGGACTTTTTGCATGGGCATGCAGTAATAGGACAAGGGATGATGGCTTTAAATTGAAGGAGAGTAGATTTAGACTAGGTATTATGAAGGCATTCTTTACTGTGGGAGTAGTGAGACACTGGAACAAGTTACCCAGAGAAGTTTTGGATGGCCCATCCCTGAAAGTATTCAAGGCCAGGCTGGAGTGGACTTTAACAACCCAGTCTAGTGGAAGCTGCCCCTGCTCATGGCAGGGGGAGTTGGAGCTAGATGATCTTTAAGGCTCCTTTCAAACCAAGTCATTCTATGATTCTATGGAATAACACGTGAGAGAAAGAAGTGATGCATGATACAATTGCTCACTGATCAATGTTCAGCCTCTCTCCAAGCAGCTCCTGGTCAATTCAACACCAATTTATAAGTGAAGCATGATGTTCCATCATGTAGAATATCTCTTTAGCCAGTTCTGGTCAGCTGACCTGGCCACGTTTCATCCAAGGTTTTTGTGGAACTCCTCACTGGCACAACATGGGAAACTGAAAAGTTTCTTTAAGTTGTAGTAGGATCTACTTAGCAACAACCAAAACATCAGTGTGTTATCAATATTATTCTCATAGTAAATCCAAAACATAGCACTGTACCCACTACTAAGACGAAAATTAACTCTTTTTCAGCTGAGACCAGGATCACACATACATCATGGCCTCTCATGATCTCTTTCTGTTCTGCCTTTCTATGACTCCCAAGTGAATCAAAGATAGGATTAAATTTCATTGTCTACATCTATATGGAGATATATATATATATATGTATATGTATATGCATATGCATATGTATATGTATATGGATATGGATATGGATATGGGTATGGATATGTGTCTGGATATGTAGATACTTAGATTTTCTAAAGAATACAGCCAGTGTTTCTCACTAAACTAACAATTAAGATTTTTTTGTCCGCAACACAAAGTGTGCTAGTAAGGGATATAGAAATGTTACATTTTTCAGAGGATTAGACAACTAAGGGAAAGTACCTAATAGGCCTTAAAAATGTGTGTAACAGCTAATGATCCTTTCTCTCATTAAAGTAATTGAGACATATACTAACAAAGTCAATTTTTTCACCAATTTTTTCTAGACTGAAGTGAAAGTGATTATGAAATATCTCTGTTAACGGGGTGCTAATCCAACAAATGTTGGTTTACAACCTATGCAGTTCATTAGCACATGCTTTTTTCTCAGCTGGAGTGCTGCTGACTCGAGTACAACTTTGTAACCTTTAGAAATATCAATCCCCTTTCAATCTATCAAATATGTGGAACAATCACAGAAGGTTTTCATTAGGTTTCTTTACCCTTCAGAGGGTATTTCCTTCCTCATGACATTTCTTTAAGCATAATGTTTTCCATGTTCATGTAAAACACAGGAGAATAGATATTCTTGGTCACACGCTAGTGCTGTAATGGGTGGACCGACTCAACCCAGCACGACAATTCTGCTCTCCTTTTGTATGTTGTTTTCTGGAAAAAAACCAATTACATTGTTAAGAGAGTCTGGTTATATTTTTAAAGAGTCCCCAGTTCAGTTTTGTTAAAAAAGGAAATTAGCTGGAGACCCTTGATAATTTCTTAAAATCTGAAGACCTAGATCTTGACCATGGTGGAGATGCAAATATAATATAGCTTGTTCATATCAGAATTTCAAATTATAGTGAAAAAAAAAAAAGCAGTGTGATTGTCTCAATTTCAGGGTCGCACAGCAAAATTATTTTTTCCTGTGGTAAAGTATTTTCAAGCAAGAGTACAACTGGATATATTTATTGTAAAACAGAAAAGATAGAGGTTTTAGAAAAAAAAAAAACAAGACAGTCAGTTGCTCTGTGACATTTCTCAGTGGGAGAATCCATTGGAAGCTGTTCAAAAAGCTACTATTAAATAGGTCTAAATGTAGTTAGTCCTTAACCATACTCTTCCACCTAAATATTGACAAATTTCGGGCGCTCTAATGCAAAAAATTATATTTTACAGCTGAACTCCTTGCCTCATGAACTTTAAACTATTTAGGCAATCTTCCAGCCTTCTTTACTTTCATGTAGCTACAGCTCAGAATTATATTTAAATCCAAGAACATGCATTTCACAGGTCATGGGATGGTTTCTTCATTCCCAGCCTGCAGATTTGCTGGTGTGATGAAGAACAGACAGACAAATAACAAGATGCTATTTATCACATGTTCACTTTTGGAGTGATTGAGTAAGACAGGACTGGTAGAAACTGAAATGTGATGTAGAATTTGAGGTGTGTACTTAAAAACAGCCAGTAGTTTCTGTCTGAAATATCCCTAACCCAGGCTCCCAGAACCTAGGCAGCAAGCAGTAACAAATATTTGTATCATTTTTTATTCTAATGACTTTTACCTTAATATCCAATTTATTTTTTTTAATCTAACTACAGTTTAAGTGGTTTTAGTGTTTCACTTCCTGCTTTGCCAGGTTCAGAAAATTATTTCAACTAGACATCTTAATACTAACTGTAATTTTATTAATGCTTAAATGACAAGATTTTTATTGTATTAAGGTTTATGTGGGAACAGTTTGTAAGTATGCCTGAATTCAGGCAATTTAATAATCAGAAAAAATACTTTTTGGTCATTGTGCTTTGTGGTTTTCACTCAGTTCTAGTGTTTCTTCAACAATAAAAATGCACAAAGTAGTAGAGCAAGTACATTGATTGTCTGAGAGCATCACAATTTGTTTTTTTCACCTACAGAGAAACCCAAACATACTCGTGAGGCTGAGGATTTCCAAATCAGAAATCTCAATCTTCTTAAGTCTCCTCTCTCATACTTTTACAAGCAATCAGACACAAGAAGAACAGTTTGCTTTACTTTACTCCAAACAGTAGGTATGTGTAAAGCCATTTCTTGGAGAATATCCTTCTCTCAATATCCTACTACCTCTGAAAATACAGTGTCCTGAAGTGATAAAAATGTCTTTTAAAATAATTTATACTTTTCCTTAGAATAATCTTATATTTTTAGCTTGATATTTTTATTTAATAAGTACTTAAAAATTATTTTCTTCCTTCTTCCCTTAATGATTGTGCTATGGCATACCGTAATAGTTAAATATACAACACAATAAGGAGGCACACATGGTACTTAAAAAGGTTTTTATCTCCTTAGGTCAGTGGTAATTCTTCTGAACTCTAAATGATTTTAATTTCTGTATTAGAGGCAGCCATATGCTACAAAATTATTTGGTACAGTAAGAAAAATAGAGTTCGGATTGATCTAATGCAGATTTAGTAAATCCATTGATTTATTAATATTAAAAGTACTAAACCATGTCAGCTACAAAACAAACAAACAAAATATTATGGTAAAATATTTATCAAAGAAAGGATTTAAAGAAAGGTAAGCTGTTAATAAGAACCCTTGGCTTTGGTTTGTTTGTTGGTTTTTTATTTGTTTTAAGATAGAGACTTCTATTCAGAGCATACAGGAAGAAGTATAAGTAGTGTTTGAAATGAAAAAGGAACGTTCTGCATTATAGACCAGACGGCTTATTTAGTCAGGTTCATGTTAGCAGAAAAAGTACCCTTTAAACCAACTTATTAAATGTACAAGCCAATTTATTGATTTGGTAAGTAAGGAGGGAAGGTAACAGCAGGAAAAAAGAATTTAAGGGAGCCTGGAATTAAGATTGTACGAGAAAGGCCTCCAACCACTTGCAGCCTGGGTTTGTTTCTGTTAGAACTTTACATCTGACAAGTGGCAGGCTCTTTGCTGTATGGTTGATTACTTTGGTAACCTAGCTGTGTAAAAGAATGGATACACAACCACCTGAGAACAAAAGAAAGAAAACCAATGACTGATTTGAAAAGTAGTGGAAATTTTTCCAAAGTTTTCGGACACTTCCATCAGTGTCTGGTCTAGCACATTTTGTCATGCTGGTATTCTTATCTTCAGTTCATAGCAGGAGGCTCTGTACCTTGAGGTTTCTATTGCGTCTATTGCTGTTGGCTACTACTTTATGTAGGACATTATAAGCTGTCAAGGACTAAGCTGGTTCTTACAGCAGTCCTTTGTTACAAAATAGCTTATTTGTTCATAGAGAGATAGTCTTTGAATTAAACTTAAAAATACTTACTGCCTTCTTACATTTTATATCCAAAGGTGAAAAGAATATTTTTTATGTGCAATGCTAGTATACTGTCCTTGACCCTATGTATACTGAAACCATGCTATGCCATGACCTACAAGATCAATGAAAACAAAGTGGTTTAGAGTTTGATCTGAAGAATATAGCACCATGATTTAAAACTGAGTGAAATATGGTTTGAGCACAATCTATTCTTCACTGGTTACAGAAGTTCACCTACAAAAAGTTTTTCAAAGCAGGAAAGTCAAATGTAGCCAGCTGTTTGTGACAGCGGAACTAATGAAGACTTCTTCCAGATGCATTTCTTTTCCCTGAAGCTTTACCTGATGTATTCCAATAGAAGAGTATCTGAACCTTCATAAGAAGGTTCTTCTCATGAAAAACTGCACGGAATAAACCAACTGAGGCTAGTTTCTTCTGATGAAAATTTTGACTGTCTGAGTTATTTCTGCTGTTTTCTCACTGGCAGCAATTTGCATCTAATGGCTCATTTTCAAGATGCACGCGACCTTTCTTTAGTTCCTGTCAGAAAGGCCAATACACTGAACAGTTTAGAGTGTTGCGAGGGACAGACTGTGGGAAAGACAAATGAACATCAAAGACATCCCAATAATATAATATTTCAAATCTGTGTGTCATAGTAGCATGAGATGCTTTCTCTCCTCAGCCCTGGAACACTCATATCACCTTCAAAGGAATTGACAAGACCTCTCAGATTTGTATATGTACATGTGTATGTGTATGTGCCTGTATAAATACATATACATATGACTATACACACATTGAAGGGATAACATAAAAATATCTCTGTGTTCAAGCTTGAGCATGAGAAAATACAGTTTTCAGGAAAATACTTTATTGTCTTTCCCACTCCCCATGAAAACAGAGTACTTCTAAAAGACATAGAAAATTATAAGAAGTGTCAACTGGATAGTTCACCTTTCTATCATTACAGATTTGCACTCTTTCTATAGCTTTGTGCCACCTAATAAATACTTTTTTACCTCAGCTATAAATTAATTATTCTTTGATGGTACAAAATCAAACACAAGGTAATGCAACACTAAAATTAATTTACTGTGTGTGTTTGCCATACTAATGAAGAGAAAAATATTCAGTCTTTTTTTTCTCCTGTTTGTGAAAGGTAAGTTAAGACAACCTGGCAGAGATATAAGTGACTGATGCATGTAACTTAAAGAGGAATGAATGTTCTTCATTACTATAGCAGAAAGAGTATTTCTCACACAGGACCCAATGCCAAAGAAATTTGCTAACTGGAAGAATCTGAGGATCTGATGCAGCTGCTATTATATTTACCACACAGGTGTCTTTAATATTGCTTCTTTGAAAGATACAACTAAACATTAACTGGTTAGAGAAACATGGAAAAAAAACACCAAAAAAAACACACAAAAAAACCAAAAAAAACAAAAACAAAAAAAAAACCCACAAAAAAACCCCCCAAAAAAACCAAAAAAAAACCCAGAAAACCAGATAGCTACATAAAATTAGTATAAAGTATAAAAATACTGAATAGTTTAGAAGGCAACAGACATTTTTTTGAAGAATTCAGAAATCCTTAAAAAATTATTGTAATAAAACACATGTAGTATTGGTGGTGTACATCACAAGAATATCTTCCCTTTCATATTTTACCACATACAACCCATTATTCATTATATATTGGCTTTTTTCTAAGAAGCCTGCACCTGATGAGTAAACAGGCTTAGACTTTTAAATACAAAGAGCTTAATTGATAATATAGATTAAATCATTGTGTTTATGCTTCATATTGTTTTGTAACGTAGTTGATCCATCTGTTTCTCCTAAGGCAAGAATCATTATGTTCTGGTGAATTTATTTATTACATTTCACAAAATAGCAGTTCACTTTGCCTTTAAGTACCTTGATAGAACTAGATTCATTTTTTCACCTAGCTTGGATTATTGCCCAGCATGTAGAATCTCTCCCTCATACAGGAAAAATGGGAATCATATTGAAGGAGGTAGCTTGTTTTACTGACCGAAAACTCTGGAGTACAGAATTTTTAATTTACCATGTTTTGAATTCAGATGAAAGTAACCAATTAGATGAAATTGCAATTAACCCCATTTAAGTAAATAAATAAATAACTTCACTGTTGAACATTGTTGGCTCTGTATAAAATGATAGTTATAGATGTCAATGTGGAGAGTTCAAATCCATATTTTTCAATTCACCATAATTGAATCCAAGCTATTAAACTAACTTCTTCATGCTGGACGGAAAGTACTGTGGAACTTTGGATCATGCAAGGCTACAGTGTGTGCTGTTTGACTTTCTTATTATTATTATTAAAGTTACAGCAAACAGTGCTTCTCAATAAGGCTGTGCATAATGAGCAAACATAAGAATTTTTAGGAGAATATACTAAATATAAGAAAATTCAGTCTGATTCTGAAAAATAAATGTGATACACTTCTTCCATGCTTTAACCCCAGTCAGCAGCCAAGCCCCATGCAGCTGCTCACTCACTCCCCACCAGGTGATACTGGGGAGAGAGTTGGAAAGGTGAAAGGTCAACTTCTGGGTTGAGATAAAGAGTTTAATAGGGAAAGCAAAAGTCACACACACAAGCAGAACAAAACAATGAATTAATTCACTACTTCCCATGAATAGGCAGGAGTTCAGCCATCCCCAGGAGTCCAATGTGGTGGCCCCTAGGCCATCCACAGAGGACATCGCTCTCCCATGGAGAGTGTGCAGCCTTTAGGCTGATTCAGACTGTACTGATCTCCCCCTGGGAAGTTTCCCCAGGAGACTTCTCTTGACTCATGGCAACCAAAGTGTGTAAAAACCTTGAGCCTTTGTAATGCTATATTAATCTGTTACTTCTTATTGGTTGGTCCCTCAATTCTTGGTTTTCCCCTGCACTGTTTGGGGTATTTTGCGTCCCCTCCCTGATTGCTCCTTTTCCCAACTCTCTTCCCCATTGGCCAAGTTGTAAAACCCCACCCCCTGGCTACCCTATATAATCCCTGTCGCCCTGATCTGTTTGGTTCTTCCCCTTTGGATGTCCTGGAATAAAAAAGGCTTTTGAAAGACAGAAGGCCCCATCTTGCTGCCTCATTCCTGTGTTGCTTGAGGCGGCAAGCACGGATCTGCTGCTCAGGCAGCCTCACAAAATAGCAAATCACTCAAAGCCTGAGAGTGCCTGTGCCTGTATCACACAAGGTGTCTTTTTAAAGACACTTCTGACAAAGGAAGGCCATGGCACCTCCAGCACAGGACCAGACTGTGACAGTGCAGTGCCATGTCACACAGAGCAGTGACTTTAGAACACAAATCCATCACTCAAAATGTCCCCCCCTTTCCTCCTTCTTCCCCTCAATTCATACGCAGAACATGATGTCATATGCTATGGAACATCCCTTTAGATAGTTTGAGTCCTGGACGTGTCTTCTCCCAGTCTCCACACCAGCAGGGCAGTGTGAAAAGCAGAGAAAGGCCTTGACACTGTGTAATCCCTGCTTAAAAACAACAAAAATATCTCTCTATAATCAACCCTGTGTTCAGCACAAACCTACTTGTAAGGCTAGATGAAAGTAAAAAAATAATTTTAAATTAATGTTTTATAGTTCTAGTTTTACATTATATAATAGGTGTGAAATAATTCATCTCATTATCACATTCTGACTAAGGCTAGTCCAAATACAAATAGCCCTGAGAAGAAGGCAAAAAAGGGTATCCTATAATCCCTTCTGTCTTTTACTAGTACCATCTGTAGTGGAGAGCTAAATGAACATTTTTGAAAATACAAAAAATATGCAAGAATCCCAGCCTAGCTGACTTTAATGAAAAATTCTATGAACTTACATCCTTAAATACTTGCCTCTGGAATCTTCTGATTTCAAGAATTATACTTTAATAAAAGAATTTGAAAGTAATGAGCAGGAAAGAAGACCAAAATGTATGACCAGTTTGGAGCTGATTCTAAAGCTCAGTAGAAATAAATGCTATTTCTAATTTTGTTGTTAATCTAGCTCACTAGGAAATGCCAGAGAGCATTTTTTCCTTAGAGTATTTCAACTCTGTTTCCAGTTACAATAAAGCTGTAATGTTTATATGTATATCTGGATTCACCGTTTTTCAGATGATATTTTAATAGCCTATTTTTCAATGTTCTTAATAGAAAGCAAGCTGATAAAGCAATCGGACTGCATGCAAGTCTTTGAATTAAAGAAGTGCTCAGTGCAATCACACATTTTACACTGAAATTTTCATATTTTTCACTTTTTTTTTCATTTGCAAATGAATTTGATGAAGAAAACCTAGCTGAGAAAGCATCATCATAATGTTCAATACTGAAAAATAGACCCATCAGTATCTGTCTACCCCAATCTTTTTTCCTTCCCCAAATTATAAACACTACATTAATATGAAAAACAGTACATCTGAAGGCAATATTATGTAAATATGTTGAAAATCTATTATGAAAGCATTTAATGTACAATATTACAAATACAGAAATCATTTTTGTAATGCTATCAACTCTGTATGTTGAATGTCAGTGAAAGTTCAGCTTTTTAGACAGTATTTTGACTACAAAAATTATGTGATACTAGGAAATTGATGGCACAAATACAGTTGTTGCCCTGTTTCAGATTTTAATAATGCTACTACTCTATGAGAAAATTTCAGATTACAGTTTTCATAAATTCCTTTCTAATGCAGGGGTCTGGGTAGATAAAAGGAATAAGAAGAAATAGACAGACACTGGGTCATATGTTCAAACACTGAAGAAATAATGATTTTACTAGAAAATGCTAAAAAGGCTATTGTAAAGTTTGTATTGCCAAGGTAAACATAGCCAAAAGAATAAGGTGACAGCCTACTCAAACCAGGTACAGGTGACAGGTACAGCTTTGATGTGCCAAAAAATGAAGATCATCTAAAAGGGCAATATAACACAGTTACTTCATAACTACATACCTTTTTTTCTGTAGACCAAAAAATATGAAGTTGATAGGAAAATAACTGGACAATAGCTTGCTAGTTAGATGTTTTCAGGTTAGTAGTTTAAATTGTATTACCTTGATAAAGCAGGTCATTTGCATATTTTGCTCTATTTTGGACATTTGCAGATTTTGCTCTATTTTGTACAAATTTTACAAATTCAAATGCAAACTCCGAGACTATTGGATTATTATATGTAAGAACTGGTTTTAAAGAATACAGTAAATTATATTGCCTCAGTTCTCAGCAGTTTTCAAGAAGCAGTAAGCAAATTTAAATGAAATAAAAACTGTGTTTGTGTGTATGTGACTGGATATACAATGTCAAGTATTGGTCCAGGAAAGAACAAAGAAAAATGAAACCAAGCAAAAAAGAATACTTTTGGATTGCCTTTAACTGCAGGTTGATGGCAAGCTGAATCTGAGTCACCAGTGCCCTGGCAGCCAGAAGGGTCAACCCTGTCCTTAGGGGCATTGGGTGCAGCATGGCCAGCTGGGCAAGGGAGGGGATTGTCCTGCTCTGCTCTGAGCTGGGGCAGCCTCACCTCCAGTGCTGGGGGCAGGTTTGGGTGCCACAATGTAAGAAAAACATTAAACTATTAGAGAACACCCAGAGGAGGGCCATAAGGATGGTGAAGGGTCTAGAAGGGAAACCATATGAGGAGTGGCTGAAGTCACTTGATCTATTGATCTGTTCAGCCTGGAGAAGAGGAGACTGAGGGGAGACCTCATTGTGGTCTTCAAGATCCTTACAAGGGGAAGTGGAAGGGCAGGGGCAGGTACTGATCTCTTAGCTCTTGTGACCAGTGGCGGAACTTGAGGAAATGGCATAAAGCTAAGTTAGGGGAGGTTTATCTTGGATATCAGTTCTTCACTCAGAGGTTGGTTGGGCACTGGAACAGGCTCCCCAGGGAAGTCGTCACAGCCCCAAGCCTGACAGAGTTCAAGAAGTATTTGGACAACACTCTCAGACACATGGTGTGACTCTTGAGGTGTCCTTTGCAGGGCCAGAAATTGGACTTCATGATCCTGATGGGTCCCTTCCAACCCAGCATATTCTGTGATTCTATGATTCTATACACTTTTTGAGCACCCAATGAGTAAAATAGAAGTTGTTTTGTCCTATTATATTTTTAGAATATCAACTTAAAAGTAAAGAGTAAAGCAAGAACTATTTGCATAACACAATTTTCTGAAATATATAAATCTCTTTTTACTTTAATATATGCTATTTGGTTTGTGCATTGTTAGAAAACCTTGATCTTTGAAAAGTTAATTCTCAGAACAATGCCAAAGATATCTAAGTCTGAAGTACTGGTCTTTTACTAAATTTTACATTTATCCAGAGCTTGTTATTTGAAGTTTGAGACCCTGTTCATTTTAGAATCCTAGAATCCTAGAATCATAGAATACCCTGAATTGAAAGGGACCAACAAGGATCATTGAACTGCATCTCTACAAGGCAGTAGTTCTACAAGAGTCAAAGTAACCCATCCTTAATATTATATAACATTAACAGCAGCTGACCACAGTATCACTAAGTACAGATAAATCATCCATTCCCTGAGAATCCAAGTTATAAATACAATAACACTATTTTATTAGGAGTCAACAGCTGCCCAGATAAACCCTGCAAGTGCCTTCTTGCCTTGTACAAATTTAAGTTTCAGAAATTCAGATTTTTTTTTTTTTTTTTTTTTTTTAAGAGAGACTTAAGGTGTGAAATGAGAGGAAAACAAGGAAAACCCATCATCCCCATCTATGGCATTTTTAGATTGATGCATGTTGATGTGAATCAGAATATACAACTGAGAGAAACATAGCACTGCTTCTAAAGCCAACATAAATTATATAAATATTACTGGGAAAACAGCTCTTAAACCCACAAGGATGCTCCAGCTATGTAATTAATAATATACTGAATAGTTCCCGGGTACCAAAAAAATCTGTGATATTCAGTAAACATTAAACTCCACCAGAAACAGCACACATTTGAGACATACCATGCAATAAATGATCAGTTCACTTGAGCACATAAGTTCAGACACTCTTGAAGCTCAAGAGTATTTCTGTAGTTAATTGACATAATCTCTGCAGGGAGGATATTTTAAAAAGCAGGATTAGATTACACACAGTTACCCTTGAAACTGAGTAAAAATGTTGTTACACAATAAAAGAAAATCTTATCAGGCAGTCATTTATTTTTTGAAGTTTATTAGGAGATTTAGACGTCCTAGTAAATTGCCATTCTACTCAGAAAATTAGTCTCCTTTTGTAAAAGGAAGGGTATGAGTGTATAAAACAGTATTCAACGAGGATGAACATTGAGATAATACTGTACTGATTTTCTTGACCTTTAAAGGCAAGAGACATGTTCATTTTTATAGGCTTTAATAACTCTAAACCATATTTTGCTAAAAACTCTCCAGGGTCAAAAGCTTCCCTACAAATATCCATGTTAGGAACAACATAAGTTTCCAAGTATGTTTTTGAATTTTTCTGACCTTAGCAGTTTAAAAGATAATGTGTCAGACTCACCAACTACTCCGTGTAGAAAGGGAATCAAGGCTCTGTCCATCCTAGCTCTCCCAGCTGGCAAGTACTATCCTTTTATTCAAAAGCAAACAGACTTTTACTTATTCCCCACAGATATCACAGAGCATCTCTGCAGTCTCCCAGCTTCTCTCTGAAAACATCTTTTTCTTGTGACTCTTACAATATTTAAAATAGGAATCACTGTGTTTATATGTATTGATAGACAGATAGATAGATGCACATACACTGATAATTTTCCAGTTTTTACTCTTGTTTAACTGTAAGTGAAGCATAAATCTAATGTCAAGGTTTCTTTACTTGAAACTCTTTTTTTTCTTTTTTAAAGTGACTCCAAAGGTGCTAGATTAATTAAAGAATATTTAAAAAGGGATTATTTCCATATATGTGATATTTCATAGCCTGGTTGCTGGCCTTCAGAGCATGTGCAAATTTTTCATTGTGGCTTGATTACAATTTACAAAGTATCTTTCCATGCAAAATACAGAAAGGAAAAAAACAAAACAAAACAAAACAAAAATATTTTAGCATATAACAGAAGTATTTTTGTAGCCTTCACTGTTCAGCTTCTCTTTATCAAAGTATTTTTGATGACCTGTAACTCAAAAAACAGCTTGATGGGTTTAAATTCACAATTTGTGGGAAATATACACATTTGGGTGCCACTCTGCAACAAATCCATTTCTACTGCAGAGGCGATAATCTACATAAACCATACAAACCTTCATATCTCGGATTAGCTCTTGTTAATCCTCTTTTTTCTTCTCTCCACTGTCTTTCTGTTCCCTGCTGCACCAAGCATAAATGATTTGCTTTTCATATTTTAAGCCCTTATGACCTATCTCTGCCCAACCTTTCATCTCTCCTGTGACAGCAAGACATTGACCCCCACCTACAGTTTTGCTCGCAGTACCTGTAGGTGTATTTGGTGATATTTAGCTGCTTTTCAACAAAGACGTTCCCCCCTTTTCCAAAACCATCATGAGGGAATGGGCAGTATATTCTTTTCATTCTGACCTCTCATATCTTCAAAATGACATTATCTTTCTTCAAGTCCCTTAAATCTATTCTGTGCTTTACAGCCAATAATAGTGAGGTGTTGTGACTCAGGTGTACCCCTTGCATAATTTCCCCCACCCTGTATATCCATAATTCTACTTCATCTACTAGTACAGTAGTACATAGCTGTGTTGGTTTTCGTGATATAGCTCATTTTCTGTACTTGATTGCTAAAGGGATAGTTTTCATCAGAACCACTCAAACACATTTTTTTCCCTTTCTTCATTTTTTAGGATGTTTCGATTTTAAAATGTCTGCTTTGGAAAATTTTAAGTGTGCTGAAATGCATTGTAGTGTCTAATACCAGAATGAGTACTTGGATTCTGGTGCTGGATTCATAAGCAATAATATATCGTTCTAGAGGCTTTGACAGAATTTTCTGACAAAAAAATACGTTACTGATATGGAGAAATTCTATCTTAGAGTATGAGTTACATATTAAAGTCATTTATCTTCTTCCCGAAAGTCCAAACTACCTTGTCAGTAGGCAGCTGGCAGCCTAAAGAAATTAGAGGCATTGGTTTATTCTGACCACAAACACTGAAGTGTGGTAACTACCCACACTTCTTATTTATCAGCAAGTCTTTTCATATACACTGCCTCACCTCCTATCCCATCTCTATTGAAATGCCAGTATTCAATTCAATTTTTCTGACATTAGTAAAAAAATACATCTAATAGAAAAGAAATCTAAGTGAACAGGTGCTGTCTTCTACTTTGACTTATACCAGCATTTTGGAAATGAAACGTAAACTTTACATTGTTCCTCTTCCCCTTTTTTTTCCTATGGTAATACCTATTTTATAACTACTATACAATCACTGCAGTTGATGTTTGTCTGTTTTCAATAGGCAAAAGACATACAGACATACATCAGTCAGACTAGACACAGACTTTGCATCAAGCTCAAATATCATGCCAATTTAGGCCTTTATAGCATTAAAGAAGGAACAACTTATGCCTTTCCAGTAGAATGCAATCATATAATTTCTAAGCAACATTCATCACTAAAATATAAATTAACTATACTCTTCCTAGCTGAAAATGCTAAAAAATCTTTTCAATTTCCCTGTGACACAGGTGCTAACTATTTTGGGGCTAACAGAAAATGCTAGAAATGCAGCCTTCCGTTTTTTGAGGCTCGTGTCATTTGTCGTTCTCAGTTTCCATGTAACATGCAATAAGATGAAATGATAAAATGATGCTTCACAGAAAAAGTTTGAGGCAATAAAGAGATATGCTTATCTGGGAATGTTGCCATCAATTCATGCTTTTCAGTGCAGAGAAAAATTATTATGCTCAGCTGGCTTTTATGTGAAGAGTAAAATTTGAGTTGTAAGCATGCTTTCTATTTATAATTGTTATCATTTAGCTGGATTTTAAAAGTAGAATGATAATGGTGAATAAAAGGTGTAATTAGCCTTTCTATGGTAGCTATGCATGAGTGATAACACATATAAATCCCATGTGATTTTGTTCTTGAAATCTGATAACCTATCTAATGGACAGCAATAAACAGCTAATATGAGAAAGAGCGTTAATCTCTGCAGTTGCTGTTTCCAGAGTCTGACTGTTGGTCTACAGACTCAAACTAGTACGGATAGTTATATTTATAAATATTTGAATAGAGGAGGTTTTTTAAAATCATGTAAGAGAGATGGGACAATAGATGTTTCAGCATCTGCATGTGCATAAACAATTTGCATTTTCTCTTGCATATGGTGGTGCTTCTGAAGAAAGTGTTCTGTGAAAATTGGACCAGTTTTGAGAGAACCTATGGAGATGTGTCTGAACACAAATTCTTATGGTGAAGCAGCCCAAAATCATTCTGAAAATAAATATTTTACTTCATCTTTCAGAAGTGCTGCCATAAAGATTACTAATTCTTAGGCTTTTCCTCACTGGGACACCAGTAATCTTGAAATGCTTAATCCTGGATTAATTCTCAAGCTTGTCAACTTTACTGGAGAGTCTCGCATTGTCCTTGATTAGCATTGCAATTATGTTACCATGTCTCAAAACCATATTTTCCACTTCATTGAAACTTCACGACGAAGTGTTCATCTACCCTGCAAACCCATTGCATATTTCCTTAAATACCTAGTCTGAGTCCCCCAGACCATCTATTTTTCACGTTATATGTACACAACCGTAACTTAAGCAAATTAAGCTTCAGTGAGCCAAGTTCACACTCAGCAACACACTCAAATTCAGAATATCATGAGTACTGGGAAGCAATGGTTTTTCCCAAGTCTCTAATCTGTGGTTGTGCTATGGGTCTAGAATTTCTAATCATTAGATCAGAGCAGAAACCAAACATGGTTGAGTTCATATTAGATGTTAAGGAAAAAGTAAGTATCTTCAGAGTTTTCAGAAACAAAAGATAGTATCAATATAAGTCTTCAACCTAAGGAATGTGTAGATGATTTCTAGCTTATCTGTATCACAAATCCAGCAGTTCTTACAGTTCACAAAATTTTATGGAAAGATAAAGAGGATTTTTCAGATGAAGTGGTTTTTTATTTGGTTTAGTATTAGTGCTTAATTGCCTAAGAATCTTTTAACATTTTTTTTCTATTTATTTTACATTTAGTGGGACCATTCCTTCAGCTGCTTTTTCATGACAAATTAATTGCTGTGGAGCAAATGTCCAGCTCCTTTATAACCTCTGGGGTTTATATTTTTGAGTCCTGAATAAACAAAGCTGCAAGACAAAACCAGTGGGAGAGTTGGATGATCAGACCTTTGATAAAAACAGAAGAGAAGTAATCTTATTGCCAGGCTGACTGCTTACAGAAGATGAATCACATAAAATATACAAATAGTTTTCTACTGCTTTGTCATTATTAAATGTGTATTGTTATTGCTTAAGAAAAAATAAAAAATCAAAAAACACAAACACTCCAATGTTTGAATTGATCATGAACTGTGTTTATTGTGTATATTTACTGATTTTATTCCAGCAAGAACAATCCCCTCACATCTTGGGAGAAGGAGAGTAAGAAGAATAGGAATTGGAAGATATAATTAGCAATAAGGTAATTTATTTATTGCTGTAATTAGCCTATTAAGTTGATGCTAAGAGATTCAGCTGATGGAAATTGTAAGCTTTGATGATAAGGAATTAGTTTTTAATATTTAAGGTCTTTCAATTTGCACACTTTTTGTATAATTTCTTTGTATAATAAGATTGCTGTGGAATTTCCCTCCATAAAAACATACATTATGTTTTTTTTGAATTGTGTAACATTTTAAAATTAATCCTGCCTGAACAACACTAATTGTATCTTATTCACAGTAGTTCTAAGCTACTTGTTTCCAATATAATTTTCTTGGTTAATGGGCTTTAGTCACTGATCTGAAATGTCTGCATGCAGAAAGCATATATATTTGTTGATGTCTTTCTTATTTAATAACATGAATATAAAGGTTATCTCCAGGCATTTTTTAAGTATAGGTTCTCTTTTAATGTGTTTTCTTGAAATGCTTGCTCTATGCAATATGAATAAAACTGTACAAAATATGACTGAAAGAACTTTAAAAATTCTATGCCATGCCATTTGACATATAGATCCTCATTAGTCAAGACCAAAGAATTAACCAAATGTTATTCACAGCTTTGTTGTCTAGTTACAGCTCTTCAAAAAAAGTTCCTTCTATTTAATTGAAAAATATCTCAAAGTTTTCTAAAAAAACCATATTTTCATGATTAGCATAAAAATTTGAAGTTGGAGTAGTGTATAGGCAACGCTATCAAATTAATCAGGGGCCGAGTAATCCATATTGCACTTGAGTAGGCAATTGCCTATTGCTGAAAATTAATCTGAAAAATTAATTTGGCAAGGTTCAGATCTGGAAATTCCAATACTTAGTGGATCAAAAGATAAATCTTAAAATTCACATCAAAACATCATTATCACCAATCATGAAATCACATGAGAAGCTTGAAAACAGCAGGGTGAAGAAAACCGACATAGAAGGCCTCTGTAGGATAACATGAATGTCAGCTTTGATCAACGTTGACAAATTTGTTCGTTCAGCCCTTTCCTGCTATGACTCAAAAGTATTGAAAAGGCCTTTGGGGGATATATTTTTTGGACGCAGGAGTAAAATGGTAGTACAAAGTGTGACCATTCATCACATAACATTGCTTGAAAATTAATCATCATATAGGCACATTATAAGCAGAAAACATCAGCTTGCACATCGTCACCAATCTTTTACCTAGGCATTTGAGATACCATCCAAATCTGAGCTCTGAAGCGTTTTGGGAAAACTAATAAAATGGGGACTTGACATGACCTTAGGCCATCAGATATAAAATATACCTGTACTCATCACTTTACATGACCTCTCTGTTGGAAAGAAAAAAGATGAAACCTCGCAGTTCTGACCCATAAAATGAAAACCCACAAAGAGTTAGGACATGTTTCTTTGCGTTTGGGGTTTTTTAGAACTAGAAATAATAGCCTTTCCTCTCAGAAAAAAACTGTCCAGTTTCCTTAAGAAGACAATAATTCTATCAGTAAAGTAGAGCCTTTTTATCTACATTGATACAATTCATGCAATGACACTAATTTTCCACTGAGTGATTGTTTGTACAAGCTCAGAATGAGATCTTCTCTTTTCTTGTCCCTCAGAAAACAAAATAATTTTATAAAGAGCCTAATACCTCTAAAAACGGCCTCATATCTGTGACAAGCTATTGACAGAAGGTGAAGACCAAGTGATCATGTAGGTTTTTCCTGTCACATCTTAAAAAAACCCCATGTTGCAGATATGGTCAGATCTGGAAACTGAATATTTATCTTTTGAGACTTACCTCAGAACTTTTCTGATTGAGCATTTTCAGTAGCTGGGACCTACAATTTAATTTTTTTTTTTTTTTTTTTTTTTTTTTTTTTTTTTTTTAGTTCCTGCATGACTGGATTTTGAGGGATGCTGAAATAAGCTCATTTTTCTGGCAATAGGCCTATGTTTTCATTTTTGGATCATTGACTACTCTGCCACAAAAAAAGTGATTGAAAGCTGTGCTTTCAGCTTACTGGCAAAACATTATTATAGATTTATTAAGGGAGGGGGAAAAAAAGAAAAGGAAAAAAAAAAGAAAAGGAAAAAAAGAAAGAAGTAATGAACTCCAGCCCCTTCTGTGTTAAAATTTGTTAAACTTGTTGGTGTTCTATAAGCAATAATTGATAATTGTTCACTTCAGCAGGTCTTTATGTAATCATTACAAAAAATAGGTGCATTCTGAGTGACAGAAATCCCAAAATGAAATTCAGGGAAAGGTGGATGATTTTGCTGGCTGTGTTGTAGGTCAGTATGAAAACAGTTTGTCTTAACAGACTTTGCACTGTCCTTTATAAGAGAATAAAAGACACAGCGTGTGGAGCTGCAGTTTTCCTTTATCATTTAATTCAAATGCATTGCTTGGATTAATTTTGATCTGAGGTTCTAATCCTTGGTATCTCCTAAACTGTGTGGCAGCTGTGCCTGGCCATATGCCTTGTGAACCCCAGTCTGCTGCCTCAACCACCCAGTCACCACAACCTCACCTGCCCATTGCCCTCAGAAGGACTGTCCTGACCCTGACCCTGACGCTGACTCTTACCCTCACAGGGACACAGGGGGACTAGGTCCCTCTAGGGAGTGGATTACTGTACTCAGAGAGCTAGAATTGCCTATGCATCTACTTATTTATTTGTTTAATTATTTTTTTTAAAGCAGCATGAATATGTTTGTAGTATGGCCACATGCAGCTCTAGAACCAATGGTCCATCACATAGATAGACACACTGCTTAAATTCTTTTTTAAAAAGAAGTTATTAAAAGTAGTTCTCTGACTCATATGTTGCCATGATTAATGTTAAAGCAGAAGAGAGACGTTATTCTGCAGTGGTTTATATATATTGATAGTTTTTTCTTGTTTTTTCATCCTGTCATCTTTGCGCTGCACCTTGGTCCTAAGGTCTGCATCTATCCCAGTGTTATATATGAAATCAATTACTGGAGAGAACAGTAAAAATGAATGTGTCAAGGTATATCCAAGAATTGTAGAAAGCCCTGGCTCTGAGGATGGCATCGTGCAATGTCAATGAATTTGATAAGAAATGAGCATGTCCTTTAACAATAGAAACATATGAACCAACAAAATGAGAATTTTCTTACTGCACATAGTGCAGTTGCATTAAACTGAGTAATCAATTGTCTGCTATTTAAAGTGACTGATACACTAAATCACTTTATACTAAATCAGTTACTGCAGGATCTTTCAGGGTGAACATATTTCGAAAAATACAAAATGTTGCTGCTCAAGTTTTCTTCTGGTCCTTGTTCCTTATATTTCTGTCTTAATCTTAGGTTCAGCTTCAAAAATAGCTAAAGACAGACATGCATACCTTCCATACATCCTTCTGGGAGACCAGAAGGAGGGAGTCTCATCATTGCACATACTCATTGTTCCCCTATGCTCAGCATTGGTGAGGCTGCACAAGTACTGCACTCAGGTTTTGATCCCTGCTACAAGAAAGACATTGAGGTGGCTGGAATGTGTCCACAAGACATCAGACCTAGTGAAGGATGTAAAGAGCAATCATCAGAGCATCATTCATAGACTGACTTGGTTTGAAAGGAACCTTAAAGATCATCTAGCTCTAGCCCCCCTGCCAGGGGCAGGGACATCTTTCAGTAGACCAGAGCCCCATGCAACCTGGTTGTAGACACTTCCAGGGATCGGGCACTTACAACTTCCTTGCACATCCTGTTCCAGTGCCTCACTATCCTGTGAGAAATGAGTTTCTTCCTTATGTAGTCTAAGTCCCTCCTCCTTTTGTTATAAACTCATCCCTCTTTTCCTATCACTATCTTCCTGTGTAAAAAGTCATCCTCTTTTTTTTTTTTTCTTTTCATATGACTTGTACTGAAAGGCTGCAATAAGGTCTCACCAGGCCCTTCTCTTCAGGATGAATTTCATAAGAGAGGAGCTCCAGCACTCTGATCAATTGGCTCTCCTCAATCAATTGTGGCTCTCCTCTTTACCCACTTCAATAAGTCCATGTCTTTACTGTATTGAGGATTCCAGATGTAGGCACAATACTCCAAATGGGATCTCAGAAGAGTGGAATTGAGAGACAGATCAGCGCCTCAACCTGCTGGTCATGGTTCTTTTGATACAGACCAGGACACGACTAACTTTCTGGGTTGCAAGTGCACATTGCCAGATCACATTCAGTTTTTTACTCATGAGAACCCCTTTTCCACAGGGGGTCTCAATGAGTTCTTCTCCCACTCTGTACTTATGTCTTGAGTTATCCTTACCCAGCACCTCGCATTTGGACTTGTGGGGCTTCATTATGATCTAGTTCTTCATCGTGGGTCTAGTTCTTGTCCAGGTTCCTCTCTCTGGATGGCATCCAGTCTTGTTGTGTAAACTGCACCTCTCAGCTTTGTGTCATCTGCAAACTCACTGAGGGTTGTTACAGCCTGCCTCTAAAGACAAGGACAACTCAAGTCTTATTAATAGATCCCTTGAGGTGGATTAAAGTGAAATGACACTGAATGACTATCCACAGACCACCACAGTGTCTGCTTCTTACTGGCCTCTTTCCTTATCTGGCTCAAACCCGAGCTCAGTGCTGAACAAAGTGCAATAGTCATCCTTTGGTGATCACCCCCTCTGCACCTGGGCTGTTTCCTTGCACACTATTAGCACAGAACCTGGTGTTTCTGCAAATGGCTGATTGAGCCATTAAGCACTAACATCTCAGTCTCTCACAAGGGTGCACTCGATTGGTGTCATTGGCTGTGTCATTGATAGCCATAATATAGAGCACCAGTAACAGGACATACACCCTAAAGGACATCACTTGACACTGGACTCTGCCTAGACATAGTCAGTTACCACAACTTTTATAAAAGTCTCAAGAGGAGCAGCTGAGGGAGCTGGGGTTGTTTAGCCTGGAGAAAAGCAGGCTGAGTGGGGAATCTTATTGCTCCCTACAACTACCTGAAAGAAGGCTGTAGTGAGGTGGGGGTCAGTCACTTCTCTCAAGTAAAAAGTGATAAGACAAGACTAAATGGCCTCAAGGTGTACCAGCAGAGGTTTAGACTGCATATTAGGAAATATTTCTTCAACAAAGGGATTGCAACCACTGGAAGTATCTGCCCAGGGCAGTGGGGGATTCATCACCCCTGAGGTATTTGAAAGATATAAAGATACGGCACATAGGGACATGGTTTAGTGGTGGAACTGTCAGTGGTGGGGTAACATCTGGACTCAGTGGTCTTAAAGGTCTTCTCAATCTAAACAATGCTATGATTCTGTATGTGCACACACACAGAGGTTACACCAAGTCTTATTTGATGTCCTGGTTTTCACAATTTGCCATTCTCATTAAGTGTAGGGAAAGTGACCCACCACTGGGGCCAGCTGAACTACAATCACATTTGTGTAATTTTTCCAGGGGAAAAAAAGAGCTCATTTTACAGTCTTAGCCAAAGCAGCAGATTCTGTGATGTTTACCTCTGAACTTACAAACCTGTCTGAAGTTTCTATTGTCTGCCAGCCATTGCAGCTCAAAGCCCCTTGTACACCATCAGAAAGACATGAATTTAAAGAGATGCTTAAATTTTGTTCTTCAGTTCCTGTGAACTGTACAGGTCCTGTGCAACTCACTTTGGCAAGTAGTACTTGAATGCCTATAATTGTGCTTCTCTCACATTACTTTCAAAGGGGCTGACTGAAACCATTTTATTATAAACACTGAAAAGCTATTGAGCAATCCAGGACCTGAAACACAATACACTGGATATTGTCCTGGACAAGTGTCAGTGCACAGGCAGAGGTGAGATTTCCTTGCCCATGCTACAAGTTGCAAAGCAGTGTGCTTGTGTGGAGAAACAGATGGCTGCTGTGTTCTACTAAAGTAGCAGAACTCTCCTAGCCTCTATATCAAAAAATAAAATAGTTCTCCCATGTAACATACACAGTTTTCATTTGATTATGAGACTTCAGTCCCATTTTGTCTTTAATTTATTATGCAATGCCCAAACCACTACATTTTCACTGTCTCCGTTTAAATAATTAATTATTTTAATCTATATTTTAGCCCTTATGGCAAGAAATTTGAAAGCCTGGCTTATCTGCAGTATCCTGCCCAGAAGCCAGAAATGAGATTGGTAGGAATGAAATACTGAGATAAGATTGAGTTATAAGTACGAAATGGTCCATGATCAGTACAGGAAATAAATTCTGCAATGCAGTAGAATGCCAAGTGTGTACCAAAAGTGAGGAGGAAATTAATGACAAAACAAAACAAAATAAAATAAACCCCAAACACAAAACCTGATGAAACCAATCACTTTGATCACCAAATAAAAGGCTACAACACGGCATAAAGGCAAACTACTTTATCACAGGCTTGGTCCCTGTTCTCTTTATAAGAAAAAAGGGGATTTTTTTCCCTACCTTCAATCACAGTTACAATTTTATGTTACTACAGTCTCACTGCCTTTTTTTTTTTTTTTTTTTTTGCCAGACTCTCAGCTAAAGAATTAGTTATGTTCTTACATTGCTCTCTGATACATTGATCTTACTCTAGAGGTCTCTTACTCCAGTCACCTCAAAACCTTACATTGTATCTTTGAAATCTGGCATCAAAGGACGCAGAAATTCATACAAAGCCTCAATTAAAGGCAGACCTCATATGGCCAGTATTACTGTATCTATAATCAAAGATAAAAGAGAAAAAAATCAAACATCAATTCTCCCAAAGTCTTGTACTCCAGAAGAATTTTATATATGAAATCCAGAGCTTGAGTTTTACATACCATGAGCTTGCATTTGATCACAGTACTTTGAATGCCAAAGATATTCATAAAGGAGGAAATACGGCTTGGAAATTTGGTTTACTGTGTTTCAATTTCATGCTGAACACCGAAGAGATGGGGTCTGTCTATGAGTAAAATAATGTAGGCTACCCCATCATCCAGTCCAAAGCAAAAGGGGAAGAAAAAAACACACAGAAACCAAAGGGGAAAAAAAAAGAAACCCAAACCAAACAATCTAACAAAAAAAACCCCACAAACCCAAACAACAACAAGCCAAAAACCTGTGGAATGTGAGTACCAATTCCACATGAATTATGAGATATGAACAATTTACTAGGGATATAAAAAACTTCCTCAGTCCACTAGTTTTAGACGTATAACTTTCCTCATGTGTTTTGCTTATGTTGAAAAATGCAGTTTTCACATACTCTTGTATCATTTCCATGACCAAGTAGATGAGGGAAAGCAAAAATGTGAAAAAAGGTAACATTAGGAAAATTTCCGTCCTCAGCCTTCATGTTTTATGTCTTTATTTTTTTCTGTTCTTAGTAAATTTCTATGTACAATAATGTACAAATCAAATCAAATAATTTCACTGTCTTCTTTTTCTGTTCTTTTTACAGTATTTTTACAGAATTAAAGAAGATTTTTAATACTTTGCTTCTTAAAAATTAACACACCAATCTAACAATTATTGCCTTTTAAAATTTTAGAAAAGAAAAACATTTATATATATAGTGCAGTGTCAGAGGTATTTGTATTCTTCAGTATAATTTTTTTTTCCAGTGAATACTTTCACTTCATGATACTTGCACTGTTGAAATGTCACAATTACAATTTGATTTTCGGAAAAGACCATGAAATAACATGCTAAATGAAATAAGTTGGGGTTTTCAGGGATTTACAAGTCATATTTGGTTGGAAATTTACTTTTCTTTTTGAATGAAACTGAATTTTATTGATCATAGCCCATACTTTATTAGGATTTTCTGGCATAAAAAACCTACATAATGAAGCAAAAGAATAAAGGAACAAGGGCTAAGTTTACATCCATGAACTAAGATGATAAATTCACAGAATCTCTTCAGGTTTACCAGTGTTAATTTTGGCTACAAGTTTTTCAGGGTCCACAAATATATTTGGGGAACCTGATGGTTCGTTATAGGGATCTCAAGGTGCAAAACACACAGTGGGGGACAACTCAGTTTGCTCAATCAAAAATGCATCTTTATTTAGTGCCAACAAGTGCGATAGTGGGAATTTGAAGGGAAATAAAGGATAGCGAGAAAAGAGAAAGAGGGGGTGGGTTATAGCTACCAACGGAGAGACGAAATCCTTGTGGTCCGAAGTCCTCGTGGTCCAGCCAATAGGTCCATCTTCTTCCGTGGGGAGACCTCAAAGTCTGAGGTTAACTCGGGGGTCCTTATAGTCCTCTCCGAAGTGACAGGCAGTTGGCCAAAAAGGTGGGGGAAATCATTAGAGTGTGTTCGTTTTGAGAACTCAGAACAAGTCGGTTGTCAGCAGGTACAGTGTCAACCAGTACAAGTCAGCAGGCGCAGTCACTTCACCGTGACTTGCACATTGTTTCTGCTCAGGTTCTGATATTCTGATATGCTTGCTGGGTTTTTCCATCAAACACACCTGCAGGCAGCACTTGGCCAATATCCCACCTCAGCCAGGCCAGAACTGCTGTGTTGAGATTTTAAAGTCCCTTTTAGGGGTTTCAGTCTCTGTCCTTGACGATGGTTGTGAGGCAGATGAGAGATCTTCGGACCGTCTCTTACAATGTTATACTTAAGCTGGTTTAAATGCTCCTTTTTAGATGTATTTCCTGTCTGACAAACCTAGATTTGTAACTTATAGGCACTGCTTTTCTCTTCCTCTTTTTCTATAAAGGTGTTAATGTTTTAATTTTGTGATTTGGCTAGTGCCATGGCTTAGAAATGGTACTCCTCAATTCATGAGTCACTCACTCACTCGTTTTCCCCCTTCATCCCCCCTGATGGGGGCTGAAAAGAAGGATTGGAGGCACAAAAGGCAAAGATCACAATTTGAGAAAAGAACAATTTACTGGAAACAGCTATGAAATAAGAAAATGAACAGTAACAGTAACAATATTAATTTCAGAGGGTACCAGAAACCCCTCGAATATAGACCATACTGGACAGATCCCTCTGCCACATTTCCTCGACACAAAGGAGCCCCTTCTCCCTGGGAGATAGTCCCTTTCCCCCCACTGCCTGAAAATGATATGGAGTGGTATAGAATAACCTCAGCGTCCTAGTCATGCCTCCTCCTTGATACTGCAAAAATTAACCCTGTCCTGGCATGAAACAGGACTGCAAAATGGCTCATATTATGTAAATTTCAGGAGAGGCTATATACAAAAGAATTTGAGATCAATGAGAGTATGACTAAAAAAGGTAACAACAATTGCTGAGGGAAAGGAAGTGTGAGAGGAACATGGACAAAGCATGGAGCATGGGAGGAAAAACCAGTACAGGCAATTAATATCAGTGTATTCTTGGATGCTCTTGAGTGTCTAGATTTAGCCTGGTTACATTTGGCTTGTTCCTGTAACTGGATATGCCAAAAATATAAAGAAGTTCAATGATATGATGCTATGAATGTGACTTTTTGGTGGTAATTGATTTTGTGATGTTCTGCTCCAGAAACCCAGTAATAGAAGCTGTTGAAATACAACTACTTTTCAAAAGACCTAAGGTTTGACCTTTAGACACTGAGTTAGCCCAGTCAGAATTAATGTTATATGTTCATCTTTGTTTGAGTTTACTGTGCTCAGATACTGCAGAAACTATGAATAGTGACCAATAATAGTATGTCTGCCATACTGCAACATTTGGAAACATGTGTGGAATTTAAGGACAGAATCAAAGATTTAAACAAGTCTCTTGCTGACAGCTGATTTTATGTGGTTGATACTTTAACAGAAACCCTGGACTGGAAATTAAAAAGACAAGCAATGTTTTAAAAGGGAAAGAAAAGTACACTCAAGACTTTTAAGCTTCCTCTGCATTTGCAGAAATACCTCTCACTGTACATCTCAATATGTTAAGTAAACAAATAATTTCTTCCTACTAACTGCCTTGCCTAGTTCTTTATCAGGACTCGAATGAGGAAAATTTTACTGGATTACTTTGTTTTATTCTTATTAGTTCCAGAGGGAGTAACTCTCAAAAGTTGATTCTTTCTAAGTGAAATATCTAAGGTGATAACTATAGAAAACAATAAGATTTTGAAAACAAACAGTTCTATTCCTAAAAAGTTATTAGAAAATACGTGTTTGTACTTATCTAAAAGAAAATGTCAGCTTGTCATTTACTTGGTGGAAGATGTTATAATAGTTCATTCATCTGTAGAAGAACATAATATAGTTAAATGTCAAGACAATCTATATTCCTCCCAAGGTAAAACATTTAGTACTTCAATCAGAGACTCAGACTTTTTAGAAAAAATTAAGCAATGTACTTCAGCATTATATTCAAAAAAAGAGTGTATTTCAAAGGAAATCTTGAAGAGAATCTTCACTGATCTTGAGGAGACAAAAACTATTGTTATTTTCTTCCTCACACGTTAAATGCACACAAAGAAAATGTGAATTTTACCAAAATGAAGAAATAGATTTAACTTCAAATCTCTTCTATAATCTGCAAATTAAAAGCACATATGAGACTATATTTCCTTGGTAGCCAGAAATTCATTCGTGTCTGGGGAAAAAAGGAAAAATAGGAATAATTACTTTTATTCCTCAACAGTTTTATTTTGCCTATTCTATCATTGTTATGTTAGTTTGTTAATTAATCAATTTTCTGCTGGAATAAAGATTCTCATTCCTCTTCAAGATTGCACATATAATTGCATTTTAAAGTTTCACTTCCTAATGTCCATCTACTTTATTGTGTTGCTCTTTATTGAATTCATCAAAGAAGTCATCACAGATCAGTATGAATGCTTCTTGTTTCAAAAACATAAAAGTTGATGTTTAAATGAATAGGTAAGGGGCTGACCACAAAGGATAATTTCTCACTGTGCAAAGTTTGCTCCTTGGTATTTTTTGTCTTTTCCTCCTGCTACAATCAGTTGTTACAATTCTACATCTGAATTATGAGATTTTAGCAATAACCGCATTAGAGCAATAGAGTCAGAAATCCTAAAAAGATTTTGCCAAACTGCTCTTCTAAGGCATTTATGCTTTCTAATACTTCCAGACTGACAATGAATTTAATATGCACTTTTTAAACAAGAAGAATTGGGTGCAATCTGTTAAAACTTTCCCACTGCCCCAATTCTGTCTTTCCAACTAATGAAAACATCATGTGTTTAGAAGAGTAGGATGGCATATGATCTGAATTTAAATAAAGTTAAATTTCAATAACTTCTTACTTCAGCTGGAAAAAGTGATGCCCTTAGCAAGACCACCATTTCAGCTTCTACTGAGAAGTTTATTTGACATTGCATGCTAAAAGAGAAGTTGACGTTACGTCACATGGTGCCTTTTGCTAACAGAACAAAGGGTGAGTACAGAAGACAGCAGTGTCCACCACTGAAGGAGTTGTGGCTGAGGCCCCTGCCAATGTTAGTGATCCCAGCCCTCCAGATTCAAACTCAGGAAGAAGTTTTGCTGCTGATATCATTGCAAATTGCATTGATCTCACATGAAGGAATAATGTAACTGGGCAGAAAATGATATATAAATATTCTTCGAGAAAATATTGGAGAAAATATTCTGTTCATGCTTACAGTTTGAATATATAAATTTTATAACTGGTTAAAAAAGAAAAATCTTTTATCCTAAAAACTAACTAAATAATTTTCAAGCAAAGGTTTTTTTTTTTCTAGTACTTTCTATGCCACAACTAAGTTTGCAAAGTAATCCAATGGCATATTGCTTTAGTTGCCTACTTGAAGGACTACAAAGATCAGCATAAATACTTGTAGAATCTAGTTCCTTCCTACACTAGTTGTAAGAATCTTTCTGACATCCTTAGAGACCTGAACCTTACAAGACTGAAAGTTGTGATAAAAACTTCAATGCATAAGCCCATATTTGATGAGAGCAATTTCAAATAATCTTCTTCAGGGGTATTTTCTTTAAAAAAAAAAATGACAATTGCCCTAAAGCTTACTCTGGAATACAAGATACAATAAAAACAAGCAAACAAAAAATAATTAATAGATGTACCCATGCCATCACTGTATTAACTCAACATTTCACTTTTCTAGAACTTTTTATTCCAGTCTTTCCTCTGATCAATGATTCCCATATAAAGATGAAAAAAAATTCAAAATTCTCCAGGTCAGGAATCTCAACTTTTTTCTGTGTGTAAAGCACTTCAAAAAATTACGGCTTCTGGAAAATAGGAAGAACCTAACAGTGATTTTTGCATTCTTGTTTTTTGAGCTATCTTTTCTTCAACATATTATGGTTTCACATTAGTGTAACAAAAACACTGAAAGTAAACCCCAAATATATCCGTTTGACTTCAGTTTGTTTCTTAAAATGAGTAATACTGAATTTTACTGCTGTACATGAAATGTTTCTTCATATAACTTTATTTTGATTAATGGAAACTTTTTACAGTTCAACACTTTTAATTGCCAGAAAAGCAAAATCCAAATGTTCCCTATCTGACTGGTTTGAAAGTTGTCAGGTAGAATTTTATTACTATGTCATATGCCTCTGAAAATGGGCATGCTGACAAAACATAAACTGGAGCAATTTAAGTGACATTTCTCTCAAATATGTTCATCTATTTATTTATTAGTGTCATGTCCATGTTTTTCTATTTACTTTTCAGTTAAAATTTTCATTTACTTGGAGATATAAATTACTGATTTTGGTGGTTAAAATACTAGCAGAAATCAGAAGTTGATTAAATAATATAAACAAATAATAACAATTTTTACTAAGATGCCAAATACAGCAAATATCTATCCATCTTCCTTTGATCTGTGTAAGCAGAGGAAACAGTAAAAAAAAAAAAAGAAGAAAATCTGTCACTTATTATTTCAATTTTCTTATATAGATCTCTAAGAAATAAAGTTGTACAGTAAAAATCTTAAACTTCACCTAGTAGCCTAATATGCTTCTGTCACCTCTTATTATTAAGACAAAAATTAAACATTAATTTATGAATACTCTTTTATCTCTTTATTCATAGCCATGCTGTTGTCCTTAAGATTTCTTGTTGAGAAACCTGTGCAAAATATCTTGTTTTCCAGGTGTTTCTTAGTATATCTTACCCTAAAAAATAATTTAAAAATTCTCCAACTGAACAAACAAAGAATATTGGACAAGACTGCAGCCTGCTATCGAGGACAGGACATTCTTTTGTATTAATATGTTACCTGTAGCACTCTTTCATGAGTAAATATTGTATTATTCAGGTGAGACTTTGTGTTTCATTGTAAAATTCTAAATGCAAAAAAAAAAAAGCATGAAAAAACAATAAAATTATATACTCTTATAATTATATAGCAAATGTTGTAGAAGATTTAATATTGAATTGACATAACATTATATATATATGAAATATTAAATTATTTTTAGATAATATATAAATGAGTTCATTTCAAGGGCTTTCTTTTTTCTCTGAATAGAGTTGAATTGCAGTCATAAATTACTTATTAGTCCTTGACTGGGACTCTTTTACCTTTGACAACAGAGATGGCTGCCAGAAGATGTTATGAAAAGTCCTCAGCATTGACATTGTTATTATCCCTCCTGTCATAGATACATGACTTTTTAAAATCTTAGTACACTGCTACAAACAGTCATAGTGAAACCCTATTTTCTTAAATTCAGTATAACACAACAGATTTTTACCTGTGGATTTAAATGAATATTACATTAGGGATGGGGAAAAATCATGAAGCACACTGCAGAAGTTATACTGGGAATTATACCCTGTAGGTAATTTACTTTCCAATAACATTGTGCAAAACTTCAAGATGTTAAGGACATGTAGTATCATGTTTTCAATATATAGCATCTTGTTGCAGTGGGAAAATGGAAGACAAGGGAGGTTTTCAGACCTTAAAAGAACTTCCTGTACCATGAAAATTTGCCTGAAGTGACAAGTTCAAGTGAGTAGCACCAGTAAACAGCAAAATAGAAGATACAAGTTGGACTAAAGGATCATATGATATTTCTCCAGTCTATGCCATTTTCCTTAACTTGTCCCCCTGGAGGACATCTCCAGCTTCTTCTGTGACATCTCCCGAGTATCTACCCAAGAGATCATACTAAATATGACTGAAAGAAAACTTCTGCTACTTTTCCGTGCTTTACATGTTACCTACTTTTTTTCCCAACCACTTTTTCTAACAGGTCAGTAAAGCCTATTAAGAAAGTCTGGGAATCAAGCTCATTCTCCGTGTGAGACTTTTTGACCAAAGGCTCAGAGGTGTTTTTTCATAAGATACCAAAGGCAAAGCCCATCCAACCCTTCATATGTTTCTCAAGAATGTTCTCTCACATTCTAACACTTTTTACTTTACAATGCCAAATGCAGTTTTTCCTACTTGTGTCCTGCAGAAAAGCAGAATTTTTCCAATCCTATCCCATCAAGTGACTTTGGTTCACTTACTGCAATGACTGCATTCCTTTTTCCACATACTTAAACTGACTTTTAAAGTCTATCAGATTGATGTCTACTGATTACAAATTCTGGGTTTTTTTGGTCATTTTCACTCTTTATCTGCATTGAAGTTGAAAGGCCTTGAATAGAATCATAAAGCTGAATTTTGTTTTGTTACCAAGCTTAGAGCAAGATGTGGCTAAATATATGGGCTGGGACTGCTGATGCTTTCAAAACCTCTTAAAGTTTTACACCTTGACTTAAGACATAAAAATAAGATAAAACAAATAAAATACCAGAAATATCTAAGATTACATGAAAATGTTTCCATTTACCTTTTTTTTTTCTTTTTTTTTTTCTTTTTTTCCCCAGTGGAAAGTCTATGATACAGCAGTAAACAGTTTTAAAGTAGAAGGAACACATGGTTAAACCACTCTGATAGGATATGGATGATCCACACATTTGAAAGTGAAAAATTTCGTTCCTGTTTGTATTATTTTCCCTTATTTAGAACAACCAACCATTTGGCTGAGAGAACCTACAAACTAGTTGTTTATCCAAGTTAACTGTATATGGTTATGCCCTAGAAATACATAGAGCAATAGGGTTTTTTTTAAGAAAGGCTGGATCAAAACATTCACATGGTGGAGCCCAGCCACTTTTATAAAAAAATCATTATTTACTGCATTGAGACTAGTCTCTCTGGATCAACTTTGCTTCCAAGAAAAGTCCTAATCTTTTTTCAATATTCTTCATTTAACACAAAAAGGCTTCTAACAGTACTGACTGTGAATGAGTTTAAGAAAAGCATTTGCTTGTTTTATAAAAGAGGGTCACTATAGCTGGCCAAAGAACTCCAAAAATTTTGATGTCTTTCATGTTAATGTAAAAGAGACAGCGCATGAAGTGATAAAAATATTAACATCTTTACATTTTTGTGCATCACATCTGTTGCTTTGGAAACTACACAATGAATAGTTGATCTGTGTCCATGGGATTCATCTTTGTTGGGGAACTGAGCTCTGGTTGTGTTAACAGAACTCTTCCTACTTAATTATACAGGAAGATGCACAACTTTAAAGAAGTTTAGAGCACTCTTTCTCTCCTGGTACAAATATTATATTGTTAATGCTACATTTTCTGTTCTTGACTTAATGTGACTGTGTTCCTCAACTGTGGACAAGCTGTGAAAATAATTTCTTATATGTCTAACTGTACTTTTCTATCATTCTGTAGTGATTCCCTATTGAATTCTTAGATCTCTTTATGTTTCTAGTATTCAGAGGATCAGCTTGACATCAATCACAGGAAGAATGGCCATCATACCTTCTTAGGAATTTAATATTGTTAAATGAATGTTGTTTAATTGGGACTTGCTTAAGTTCATATTACATACTTTATGAGTAGAGATGCTAATTTTAGGTGAGCTTTTTGTACACAACACATATAAAAAATTAGCCCCATAAATTTTCCATTTTGTGAGTAGGTTGTCTCTTCTTCCAACACCCGCCAAGAGAAATGTGCCCTTGCAAGATATGTGGCCAGTGATATCCTGAGCTTTTTTACAAGGGCTTATGTGCAGAAAGTCCAGAGAAATGACCCTTCTCCTCTATTTGGTAGTAGTGTGGTCATATATGGGGTGTTGTGGCTACCCAGCACAAAAAAAGAAAGATAGATAGATTGGAGGGAGTGCAGCAGAAGTCCAATGGAATGGCTGGGGGTCAGAGCACAGGACGGAAACGAGATGGCTGAGGCTAATTTTCTGCTCAACAGAGGAAGAGAAGGTGAACAGGAAATCTTACTATTGTCTGTAAATACCAGAGCAGAGGATAGAGTCAGTTTTAAAGTGCAGAGTGAATGGACAGAACACAACAGGTAAGATGAACTTGAATACAGGATATCCAGACAAGATAGAACCATTGTTTCACTCTGCCATGATGGGGGATAAACAGTGGAACAGATGCTGAAAGAAACAATGTGGTTTCTGTCCTTGTAAGTGTTCAAGAATCCTGGATATGTTTCTGAGTCTTCTGATCAGATTATTCTTGTTATGACTTTGCAAGGGAGTAATTGGACTGGTTGACCTCTGGACGTCTTTTACAACATGAGTTATTCTGTGACATTCTGTGTACTGACAACACATTTTTGCTGTGCAAGAAGAGCCTTGTGTCTACAGTACTATAGTTAGAATAGTTATTGTTTGCCATTTGCCATCACAGTACTGTTAACATATCTATATATCTATATCTATCTATATCTATATCTAATCTATCTATCTATCTATCTATATTACGTATTTGTAGTGGGTGGGACTCTGAGTTACATGAATTAAGAGACTAGAGACATGATTCTACATTACTTTTGTGATGAATATATAATTAAATGAGAGCATAAAAGCTTCTGTCTTTTTTCTTAGACTTTTCAGGACAATAATACTACTTATCTTCAAAGACTTCCAAAGGCAGCTTCCAAGCCTTTCTTCATATTTTGTTTGCTTCTCTTTGAAAGCTCTTCAACTGAATTATTTTCTTTTCAAATTTCGCTTTGTAGGATTTTATCAAAAGAAACAGAGAGTGTTCTTCCCTGTTGTTCATCATCAAGCAAGATAAATGCCAAACATGCTGCCTTAATACTAATGTGTTCAGTAAGACTTGGAGAGTTCTTTCAGAGTAGGCAAAAAGCCATTAAATTAGAAATGTCATTATCCCATGTGTCTCTATGTCAAACAATTAAAGCACTGCCAACTGTTGATAACTAGTAGCTGAAATGAACTCTTAATAGTTTCTGCTAGAAGCAAACAAAGACCAAGCAGAACTCCCTCACAGGTATATAAGATGTCAGTGTGGGCTGAGAAGTGTACCCAGATTTTGCTTGGCTGTGAAAGTCAGGAACCTAGCCAAGCAGCAAAGCACTATGATTATTTTTCAAATGTTAGTGGAGTTTTAAACTGTCCCTTTAGTTGGAGATGTGTTTATATGTGCTATATCTTCTAAACTACAGTCTATGTAAGTAAGTTCACAGAATCACATGATGCAGAATCATAGAATGACCTGGGTTGAAAGGTACCATAAAGATCCTCTAATTCAAAACCCTTTGCCGTGGCCAGGGACACTTTTCACTAGACCGAGTTACTCAGAGCTCCATCCTGACTTTGAGCACCTTCAGGGATAGAGTGTTCACAGCTTCTCTGGGCAACCTGTTCCAGTGCATCACCAATCTCACAGTAAAGAATTTCTTCCTAACATCTAATCTAAACCTATTCATTTCCGCTCTGAAGCCATTCCTCTTTGTCCTGTTACTGCCTGCTCTTTTAAAAAGTCCCTCTCCATCTTTCTTGTAGGTTCCCTTCAGGCACTGGAAAGCAGTAATTAGATCACCCCAAAACTTTCTCTTTTCCAGGATGAAAAAACTCACTCCTTTCCAGGCTGAACAAAATCAGTCATTTTTTGTAGGAGCAGTGCTCCATCTCTCTGACCATCTTGGTGGCCTTCTCTGGACTTGCTCCAAAGGGTCAAGGCCCTTCCTTTGCAGGGGGCCCCAGAGCTCAGTGCAGCACTGCAGAGCAGAGGGGCAGAATCACTTTCCTCAACCTGTGCTGGCCACACTGCTTTTGATGCAGCCCAGGACTTAGTTGGTTTTCTGGGTTTATTGAGGTTGCCCAGGTCCCTCTGGATGACATCCTGTCTTTCAGGTGTGGCAACTTACTTCCAGACAGTGTGTCATATGCTAGGTTATTTCCCACAAAAAAAACTCTCTCATTCATATTAGAGAACTCCAAGAGATACAGAAATAGCACTTAGCTTTCCTTGTATTAACTATTACAATTTTAACAACATCTAACATTATTGGGTTTTTTTCCCTAGCTTTACAGATATTAGGTGGGGTTTTTTTGTTGTTGTTGTTGGTTTTTTTGTTGTTGTTTTTGGTTTTTAGGGTTTTTTTTTTTTTGTTTTTGTTTTTTTTTTTTTTTTTTGTTGTTGTTGTTGTTGTTGTTGTTGTTGTTGGTTGGTTGGTTTTTTGTGGTTTTGGTAGGGGGGTTTTTTTGGGGTGGGATTTTTTTTGTGTGTGTGTTTTTTCTTTCTTTGTTCATTTGTTTTAACCAGTTAGTTCACATCATTTAGTGGAGGGGAGGTGGGGGGGATAGTAAGGAATTTTTTTTCTTCTTTTTTGTGGTTTTGGTTTATTTTGGTCTTTTGGGGTTTTTTGGGTTTTTTTTCATAATGTCTGCTGTAAAAATATTTTATGCTTATACCAGAAAGGAACTCCATGATGTTTTTTTCACTTTGAAACCCATTCATTCCATCCAGTTGAATAAATTCTTTTGGGCAAAAGCTGAAACAGTTTGCAACTCAAGATGATAACTTACCAGGTATTTTTTTTCCTACATCCTTAATTCCTAGCACTCTTCTTCTAAGCATTTCATCAAGCTAAATTGTAAATCACAAACTGTGAATATCTTCTCAGTTGCTCAAAGGCTACCCATTAGCAACAGAGCCAACATAAAAGGGTATATTTCTTGCTACATAAAAGAAGTAAACTATCAAGTTACTTTTTAACTAGCAGTGATATTCAGAGAGGCAATCCTGTAAGGCATATTCTTAGAGAATGTGAAATTCAGGTCTTTAGACTGTTTTTTGCAGTTTCTTTCACTGTTATCATTAATTTTCCTTGCCTTTGATACTGAGGAATCACTGAAGCTGACATCAAAGCCATCTTTCTTGTCCCCTCAGGAGACTGTACCAAAAACTGTGTATCATACTGGAGGGCAATAAACATAGGTTTGGTGATATATTCACTGGGACAGTGGGAATATTTAAAATAAATATATGTCTAAATGGAAATATAGGCAATTAAATGAGTGAATTATGCATTTAAACATATCTTTTTCTTCACTAACATAAATATGCTGTTCAAGACTTTCAGGTGCAATTAAAATTTTATATTGATGCTATTTAAAACCACCTATTCACAGGCATCCTGATGAAAGCATTCTTTGATTGTACTGAACACTGCATATCTATTAGCAGATCTTTGGTCTTTGCTGGTTTTGTTCCTTTTAATTTGTCATATAAAGTTAGAGTGAAAGAGCTGTTTAGCAGGTTTGACATTTGATATTTTCATTAAATTTGTTTTGGAACATATCTTGAAAATTTCAGAATTTTCCAGAAAATGAAATTAAACTGAAAAGTAGCTATTTTTTCTTTTTAATATGACATTTATCATGTAGCATAATAAATATTAATTAAAATTCAAAATGTAGGGTCATTACACGACAATATCTACTCGTTTAATTGAAAAAAAAAAAGAAACAAAACCTGTGACACATCTAAGTAAAATCACTACAACTTTTGTATTTGTGTATTTATTTTATGCCAGTATTTACCATTTTTCTCTCGAATATGTTCACAGAAATAAGTATGCTGGGGCTTAGACTCTATGAAATAAGTTATTCATGATATTTGAAATAACATACTTAGGAGTCTTTTCCTATAAAGAGCTATCATCAATTAAACAAAAAACAACAACAACAACAACAACAACAACAAAAACAGCAACAACAACAAAAAACCCCCACATTTGCAGGAGATCATCTACCAGCACCCCTGGTTTACTGGAGAAGTTCCAGCTGACTGGAAATCGGCAAATATAATGATCATCTACAAGATGATTGGCGTGAAGAATGATCCGGGGAGCTACAGCCTGTCAGCCTAACCTTGGTCCTGGGCAAGGTTATAGAAGAGATCATCCTGAGTGCCATTACATAGCACGTGCAGGACCACCAGGTGATCGAGCCCAGCTAACATGGATTTATGAAAGGCAGGTCCTGCTTAACCAACTTGATCTCCTTCCATGACAAGGTGACCTGCCTGGAAAATGAGAAGTTGTGGATGTGTTCTACCTGGAATTCAGTAAAGCATTTGACACCATCTCCCTGTTAGAAAATCTTCATGAGTGGACTCTTTGATGGTTGAAAACCTGTGTGGAGGGCCGAGCCTAGAGAGTTGTGGAGAATGGAGCTAAATCTAGTTGACCACTAGCGGTGTTCCCCAGGGCTATTTTGGGGCTGGTCATGTTTTTTGTCTTTATTGATTGTCTGGACATGGGGATCAACTGCACACTCAGTAAATTTGCAGACACTAAATTGGGTTGGAGTGTTGGTCTGCTTGAAGGTAGGAAGGCTCTGCAGAGAGACCTGATCAAACCCAATCAATGGACGAAGGACAACTGAAAGATGTGAGAGGTTCAATAAGACAGAGTGCCAGGTCCTGCACTTGGGTCACAGCAACTCCATGAAATGCTACAGACTGGGGGAGAAGTGGCTTGAGAGTTGTTCAGCAGAAAAGGACTTGGGGGTGCTGGTTGACAGCTCAATATAAGCCAGCACTGTGGCCAGGTGGCCAAAAAGGTCAGTGGAATCTTGGCCTGTATCAAGAATAGTGTGGTCAGGAGGACTAGGGAAGTGATCATCCCCTTCTACTTGGCATTGTTGAGGTGGCACCTCACATACTGTGTTTGATTCTGGCTCCTTCACTTTGCAAAGGACATTAAGGTGTTGGAGAGTGTCCAACAAAGGGCAACAAGGCTCATTAACAGTCTACAAAACTTGTTTTAGGAGGAGCAGCTGAGAGATAGGCTTGCTCAGTCTCAAGAAGAGGAGGCTCAGGGTGTATCTCATCACTCTCTACAAGTACCTGGAAGAAGATTGTAATGAGGTGGGCATTGGTATGTTCTGGCATGTCTTCAGTGAGAGGATCAGAGGAAATGTCCTTAAGCTGAGACAGGGGAGATTCAGATTAGATACTAGAAAAAAAAAAAAAAATCACAATTGAGTGGTCAGGCATTGAAATAGGTTGCTCAGGGAGACCATGGAGTCACCATCTCATCATCCCTGAAGGTGTTTAAGAGGTGTGTAGATCTGGTGCCGGGTGATATGTTATAGAGGTTTATGGGTTATACTGTCAGTGCTGGGTTGACAGTTGAACTTCATGATCTTGGAGGAATCTTCCAACCTTGACTGCTCTATGAGTCTGTGAGATATGTATGATATTGTACCTCTTAAACAGTTACACTGGGTTTACGGTTTGGGTTTATTTTTTTTACTTCATCTTACTTCCTAACAAAAATTAACCTTATTAAGATATATTTACATGTAAAGCCAGGTTTGGTCATCATGTTTGTTCATTATTGGTCTGTGTGTGCAAGATTGTAGATTAGCTGAATGTTACTATGCACTAATGCTGTTGAAATTGGGCCTGTTCAGCCTCTAGTAGAGATAACAGGGGACCTCATTAATGTGTATAAGTATCTGTCTTAGGTTGCAATGCAAGATGTAACCAAATGTATGTATTCTATTACCATCTGTTAAAACCAAGTGGGGTAGTGTTCTTTATCTCTTCCACAACCCATCCCCCATACGAGGGATATCTTCTGTTAATGGGCCATTAAGGCTCACTGCATGACAGATAAAATTACATCATCCCATTGTGAAATGGTCCACGCAGAGGGAGGAGCCAAGCATTCCTATCTGTATGTAATCTGAGATTTGGAACACCACAGTCAGCCTTTTTCCTCTGGATCCCCTGGGGAAGACCAGACCCATCTACATCACCACTGGAACTTCAAAGGAATACTACACCCTTCTACAGGATCACTGCTTCAACAGAAGCATATCTATCACTCCTGGAGGACTGCAGCCACCATTTAATTGGACTGCTACTAACATCCTGACCCACAAGGTGTCAGGTTGTATTCTGACTCTGTCAGTGTTTTCGTATCATTGTGTTTTATTTTTAATTTTCCTTAGAAGTTGTAAGGGTTTTTTTTTTTTTTCTTCATTTATACATACTAGTAAAGAACTCTTATTCCTATTCTCATATCTTTGCCTGAGAGCCCTTTAATTTCAAAATTATAATTATTCGGAGGGAGGGGGTCTACATTCTCCATTTCAAGGGAAGCTCCTGCCTTCCCTAGAAGACACCTGTCTTTTAAACCAAGACAGTATCTGAAGGAACAGTGCCAAGAGCATGAAGCCAGGCTCTTCTCAGTGATGACAAGCAATAGAACATGAGCCAATAAGCAGAAACTGATGCACAAGAAATTCCACCTGAATTTAAGGAAGGACTTCTTGACTGTGGAGATGACTGAGCACTGGAACAGATTTCCCAGAGAGATGGAGTCTCCCTCACTGAAGATGCTCAAAAACGATCTGGATGCAATCCCCATGGTCTGGGACAACCCTTCTTGAGCAGAGAGCTTGTACCAGATGACCCAATGACGCTCTTTCCCACCTGATTATTTCTATGATTCTGTGATTACAGATTTAAGAGGAAAAGGGTGACTCTTTTCTTAAGCTTGTAAACATGTACTATTAACCCTAGAAAAAAGAAGGGACACTGAGGTAGTTTTATTGAACATTTCCACTTTTCAGCTCTGTTCCAGTTCCATTAAACTTGCAAAACTTTGTCAAATGGCACTGCAGGGCTATTGAATTACATACTATAAAAACTTACCTGGCAGTAATGTAAAGATAGAATATTAAGATCATGTAACATATAACTTTCCCTCCTGTGAGATGACAGAGGAGCACTGCAAACATGATGAAGATCAGGACAAAGATAATAAATTAAAACATTTTTGCATTTTACAGCTGATAAATAATGGGCAGGGATAGAATTAAATAACAACAAAAGTATTTGTTTTCACAAATCATTATTTCTTAAGTTATGTGGGAAAAGGGCCATTCTCCCTTCTGTTTTATTTCTGTTTTATTTTGGTTTCTGTGGTTTGAAAAAAAAAATACATAATACAATAGGAACTTTTTCCTGGATAATAGAATAGCATTTTTTCTAAAAAATGAAATTATTATCACTAGAGATGCTAGCAGAAGTTACTTATTTCTCCTCCTTCAGGCAAATTCTAGGAGTTCATATAATTTGATGTGTCCTGTGGGAGTGATCTGAGTCACCTCTATGAATTACATGAAAATAAATATAGCTAACATTTGATGCCTCTTCCTCCTGTGTATTTAGTCATTATTCAATTAGACAATTCCTGGGTATCTTTTAAATGTGATTTTGTGTATGTTGGACAAAAAAGTAATTTTTCAACACTTTTCCTGTGCTGATGGATTTCAGAGCGCACTTCTGAATTGATTTTTTTTTTATTTACAATACTTGATGATTCTTCAATGTGTACTTGACATACGTACATAGTGTCAGAATAGCAGAAACATATTTATTCAGTTCAAAGAAAATACCACAGTGTTATAAGAGCTCTCTAAATTATATAGAGGCTTTCACAACTTGCTAGCGTGTTTAAGGTTCATCAAAATCATATTACCCCTTTAGGAATGCAATAAGATTGCCCTCAGCTTGTTTTTGAACCAGACTGTTTTCTCTTTCTCACACGTCTTTATAGTTTAAAGGATTAGGGCTATGTTGAATTATTTACATGCAGTTCTCATCAAAGAGGTAGTTGAGATTTTTACATAGTTATTCAAACAACTACTTGACAAAGACAATTCGTTGACAGCATTCAGTTTTAATTCAGTTAGTGACAGTTCAGTGTTGCCTTTTAAAGTCAAATGTTAGCATAAGGAGTCATAGGACAAAAAAGGGAAAAAATGTACAAAATTGATGAAATATTGAAAGAAAAAACAAATTGGAAAAAGGCAAAAGAAAAAATAGATACGTATTGGCAAAAATTTCTATTCTTTACTACATATTTAACTTGAGTATCCATTCAATTTATTTTTGGGAATCATAAATTGTACTAAAATGACTGCCTCCTTACCTCTCCTCTTATATTTACCAATAATTATGACTCACTGAGTATGAAAACAAATATGTTAATAAAATTTATTGCAACTATTAGTTATAATATTGGGAAGCTTTAAAAAAAAATTGACATCTATACGTCATCATTTACGTGTGCAGCTCCTCTTGACTACAGGAAGCACTTTTCTCTGAAAACATGACAATATTACCAGTACAAATGAAAGTACAGACCTTTGTGTGCTTTTAAATTCTGTATGTGAAAGTATTTTGAGCATTTCAAGTGGATTGTACTCGTCTGCAAGTCACTTTCTCCTCCAGAAAACATCACTAGAGTTACTATAACATATTGTGCCAACAGAGTTAATCATCATATTGTAATTAAATTTATTCAGAGAAGTTTAGATTAATTAAATACAGTGCATTATAAATAGATGCCAAGCTTATGAGTAGTTTTTTTTTTCACAGAAGCTTTGTCACAGGTTCACAGTTGTCCACTATTTTCTTTTTTGGACACCCTAGTTATGAATAGATTTCCTAGGAAACTTAAGATTTAGAATCTCCAAAATTTTGAACCCATTTCTCCAAATTTGAAGTAATAGAGTAAAGAAAAATCATTCCTTCAGAAAGGCTTTCATTGGAAAATACTATATTACCTGGAGAGACCTGGAGGCAGAATGTGAAAACACTTTATTTCCAGCAGGCATCATAATGGAGAGACAGCACTTTTCTGCCACTCAACGAAGTTAAATGTACAGAGAAAGTTTTCTATCCCTTACTTCTATTTTCAATCCATTATTTCCTCACAGAATTCTGAATAATGCCAAGGGAATGGAAATCAGAAACCAAGATGTCTTGGTTTTGCAGTGAGTTCTTTTTCCTTCATGATTCACAGAGGAATATTCCTTTTGCTTATTGCTATAAGTTCAAATTCTTGCCTGTATTTCTGTAAAGGACACCCAATGTAGGCTCACTTTGCTAGATACTGTTGTTTTAGGATTCCTTCCATCACACTTTGAATGGAAGCAACTACTTCCTCACTTTGAAGCACTTCACTTGCTAGATCCTTATGAAAAAGGTGGACCCATGTACTCCCAAAGTATTTCCCATATAAAATCATGATGGGATATGCCTTCCCAAAACACAAGGCAAATAATGTAAAGAGGTTAGTGTAGATAGAGAAGGCAAATTTTTAGGCCCAGATTGTATGAGGAAGTAAAAGGGGAGTTGGTACATTGAAAAAGCAAGCAACCACAGATAACAGGTGTGGATTATCCCTGGGAGTGTGTCAGGGATTTTCTGAACAAGGACATAGAACTTGTGACTACCAAATGGTCTCACGTAGGACCAATGTTCAGCCCAAAATCTGGCTATTTTGAGTATGAGATGGACAAAATCTTAGGTGATAAATGAATTTTGAGGCAAAACCCCTGATGTATGAAACAAAATAAAACTTGCATTACTCAGTGTCTTTTTTTGCATCCCACTACAATAGAAAACTAGTATTCCATTAGTATGTTAATATAATACTTATCTACAATAGAGAAAGGAGAAGCAGAAAGAAATATAAACATGGACTTAAAGGGGCATTGGTAAGTGAAGAAAGGTGGTCTTTAGGGCTCATCAAGAAGAAAGATGACAAAATTTTGGGTTTGCTTATTTGGGTTTTTTTGGAGACACTTGTTTTTTTCTTTCATTCTGTTTCTTCAGGAAAGCTATTAGTTTCTCTAATACAACTGTACAAGTGTAAGAAATGCTGCTGGTCTTTTTTGGAGGAAGAAAAAATAAAATAAATTCTAGAAGAGGGAGAAATATAAACATTATAAAGGATTGTATTCAATGCATTCCATAGGTAAACATTAAAAATGTAAAAAATGTGAAATATCTACATTCTATTATTTCTCTTTTACATTGTCATGTAAATTTTGCTTGAATCATGCTGGAGTAGCAAAGAAGAACTGCACTATATTAAAAAGGGATCCTGCATCTGGACACCATGCAGACCTATGAGTTTAATTGTCAAGAAACAGCAGTCAAAATGCAAATGAAAAAAAAATCAGATCTCAGAGAATGGTCTAGGTTCTACAAAAAGAGAATAGACATATAAAATAAATTCATACTAGAAGAGTTTTCTGTTTAGTTGATCTTGCTTCTGGACTGTCACTGATTTTTAAAATCATCTGAGAATATAAGCTTTGGCAACACAGTTATTTATGGACCTTGATATTAAGAGGCTTTTCTACAAGGCCTTTAAAGTCTTGTTTTGGAAGAACAAGCACTTTTAGCTGTACAGAAGATAAGTTCTTCTAGCAGTTATTTTGTCTCTCCCTAGTGGTATGCTGGACAGAGTTCTTTAATTTTGCTGTTCTCTAGAGACTTTGAAGTAGAGAAATCGCTTAATTTCACCAAAATGAAAGATGTTATTTATTTTTAGATGGATAAGAAATGACGGAGATGTAATATTAATGTTATTTTTCCATGTTTCCTATTTTTTGATCCTGATTTTTAAGTACAAAACCAGGAATTAAAAAATGAAAAAAAAGTTATATATGTAACTAATGTATGTGAGTTTTGCAGTTGCAATAGTTTACAGCTAGGGTGTTTTATTGCAACAGCCCACAGTATGTTTTTAGGAATTACTTATTAATTTTCATTGTTCTTTGAACTGGAAAGTGGGCCTGTTAAAAACCCTTTAAAATGGATTTAATCAGAAGGGAGAAAGACTTTGTAGGATCTGTGATCACTGACCTAAAGAAAACAGGTTACAGAAAACTCAGAAGTTAACCTTTGGCTTTGACCTTTATTTGCAGAAAGAAGATTGTTCTATGCAGATTTAGAACAGCAGTTCTTCATTTGTCATCACTGTGCCCTGGCCCACATATTATTGAAGGAAAGATAATGTAATTAATATATTTTATCAATTTTTGGAAATCAGCAATTTATTTTTTTTTTAAATTCTTCTTCCTCACTTGCTTCTGTGATGAGGGAATCCAAGTAAATTTTATTATATGATTAAATGTTTTGACATTTTCAAATCTGAGCGTGCTTGTCCTAGACTAGGGTCTGATCTTGATTATGCTTCTACAATCGCAGGAGTGGTTTCACAGAAGCTTGTAATTCATAATGCCATAACTGAGATACATTGATCTTCTTTGTCCTTTGTCACATGTGTTTATCAACATACCAGTTACTGTCAATTGTGTTTTCACTGTTCCCTGTCTCAATCTATTTTTTCTGATCATCTGGTATTGACTCCTGATTCATTCCATCTTTACTAAGCCTTGTCCAGTTGAGTGCAACATACTTAGTCCCCTTTCTGGCAGACACATGAAAGCCTCATTAGTTTTCTGATGATGTATTCTGCTCCTACTAAAAGAATTTTATGCCTTACAGTCATGGAATTTTGTTACCTGGATATGGCTTCCATCTTATCTCTACTTCTTAGTTTAGTTCTTAGATGAATGTTTGCATTGAAAAATGTTATTTTACCTTGTTATTAAGTTATTCTATGAAACTTTTTTTAATATATTATGGAGTTCCTTTATTGGTCTACTCTTTATTGGTGTAATGATTTTGCATTTGAATAATAGCTTTGCAAAAAAGAACAGACGTTTTAGCACCTGCACATTGAAAACTATTAAAAAACAAATACAGAGGGATGCAGTGATGCTGCTGATTTGTGGAAGACAGCTTTTTTTTTATTTTATTTTTTTCCCTCTGCTTTTAGAAGCTACAAAATGTAAAATATTTTACTAAACTTGGCAGAGTCCATATAATTCTCACCCATGTGACTAGGTAAGATGGTTATTTTCTTGATTTCTTTTCACTACTATTGCTTCTAGAAGTATCTGTTGAATATTCAGCTTCCTTCTCTGATTTTCTGCTGGTGTCTCAATACAAAATGAGATAACCAGCTGTTATATTTTTTGAATTTTCCATGACCACATAAAATATCAGTGATAGAAGGAATTAAAAAGACAGGTTGTCTTTTTCTAACAAAAGCCAGGGTCAAATCTACAAACTGACCCAACAAACTTGCATCCAGGAAAATGTGAAAGAAACTCCACGTCTTCCATTCTACTCTGCAGTTTTCTTCATGACATGATTACTTCATATAATGTTATTGTTCCACTCTCTGATAGTAATTTTGGTTGGATGGTAAGCAGTTTGAAAGTCTTCCTCCTTTCTAAGCATCCCTGAAGTACATTGATTTTCACTTTTCATAGACATAAGGCTTTCTCTGCTTTAAGTAGAATTCCTCCCATCAGGCCTGGCTTGATCATTCCCACATGACCTCTACTAGTTTTATGCAGTGCAATCATACTATAGATCAGTGCTAAACCTGGTCTTTTGGGTTGATTGGTTGGTTTGTTGGTGGGCTAGTGGGACTATTTTTGAGCCACGTGTTTCTTTGGTACATACAATTTTCAGCAAATGGATGAAGTCAATAATCTTTCATTAGAGTCTAATTGAGTGTGATTCTTTTTCAGTTTCAGTACTAAAAATACTTGTAATTTACTGTGAACATGATATTTACCAATAAATCAGAAAAAAATTCCATGCTCAGTTGCTGTACTGGGTCAGGCTGGAATGGGGGTAACTTTTTTCATAACAGGCCACGTGATGCTTGATTTGCATTTGTGGCTAAAGCAGCATTGCTCACACACCAGTTAAAATTTTGGCTGTTGCTCAAAAGTGTTTGCACATCATCATGGCCTCCTCCCTTTTTGCCCTGCCACTGGAGAGTAGGAAGGGACAGGACAGGACAGCTGTGAGGAGGCAGGGCAGCTGGCCCAAACTGGCTTATTCCGTAACATATGATATACTGCTGAACAGTAAAAATCAAGGAAAGGAGGGCTAAGGGGGAACAGTTGTGGTTATGGCATTAATCTTTGCAAGCGGTGGCTGATTACACATGCTGAGGTCTTGCTTCCCAGAAAGTGCTTGGACATGTGTAATGAATGCTTTTCACTTTGCTTGCATGAACAACTTTTCCCTGATCTTTTTTTCAGTCCATAAACCTTCTCCTCTTCCTCCTCGTTTCTCCCCATTTGACAGAAAGAGGAAGAGAGCATGACTCAGGATGCGTTGTGGCTGCTGGCCAATCTGAACCTACCGCAATTAATTATCCTAACCCACTTGCTCCTGAAATAAGTTTAGAAATATGGAGAGATATTTCCAAGGCTTTTTATAGGAGACTAAAAAATATTTTTCATCCCTATTTTTTATCTCTGGTACAAGAAATGAACTAAAGAATAACTTTAAAAAGATGCAACTTAACTTGCATGCTCCCTGGCTAAAATACTGGTTTGCAGTAGGTTGAAATGGGGGTGGGGTGGTGAGGTGAGAGAGAGATGGTGTGGTGTTCTTTCTGTATCTCAATAAGACCTGACAAAAAATGACTTCATAGTGGAGGGAGATTTGAACACTTGAAAGCTGCCTTCTCACCAGTATGAGGGTTTTTCTCACATTGTAGGAAGTGGCAGGCTTTCACATGAGGCCAAAGCATGTACATCTCCCACACAAATAAGCAGTCAGGATACCTGCACTTGTGGATGAAGGAGTCAACTGGTAACACATCTGGTCACTTGGGGACCTGTGCCCACATATCTCTCTTTGCATGAGGAGGGGGGTTAGACTGTTGGCTGTTTCTTGAATTTTCTAAGTGGCCAACATGATGGTTTATCTCTTGCGTTACTGATCCTGATGTGCAAATCACTCACTGCTGGTTAATTACATCATTAAGAAATCAATTAATCACCTTGTGATTTCATTTAAAATACAGTTTTTCTCCATGCCAATTCACTACAGAAAGCTCTCAGATATGAGTACAAAGTTTCCATTATTTTCTTTGTTTTGTTTTGCTTTTTGCAAGTTGGATTTTAGTTAGTTCTTCTCTTTAGCATTTCTTCCTCTTCTGCATTTCATGCTCTAATATCGTGAACCAAACGATGCAATCACACATTGGATAGTATAAAATTTGTAAAATTTATATATTATCTGAGCAAATATACAATGAAAAAACCCTCATGTATTTGTCCTCCTTTTCAGAGAAGGTGTGAGATTTCCTGTCAGCTACCATCTACTAAACTTAGAGAGTTTGTTTTAAAGATGCTGGTGCTTAATAACAACGGCGAGTGCTTCTCTTTCTTCCATTGTGCACAGGATAACATCATGATTCTTAACACCTGCAATGCCCCAGATAAGACACAGTTTTCCTGTGGAGAAGTCTATTTAATTCTGTCATAATCAAGATGTTACAATCGCTATCTTTGTTATATAAAGCAGTGTGGTGAGCTGACTAAGTATAAGGAGGAGGGGTGGGTTAAACAGTTAGTGTAACAGTTACTGAAAAAAATCTCTCTCAATTAATGGACATATGCGTGGTAGAGTTTCATGCACACTTTGAGAACTACTTATCAAGCTAGGTTGTAATAGGAAAAAATACAAAAGAAACATGAGAAAAAGGCAGCAAAGCATAAGTACTACATCCAGGTAGAATCCACTACTGAAGGTGGCAATATAAGTTGTATTCCCATCTCTGGCTGGGTCTACTCACCTTGTGAACCAATCAGTGTTGCCAGATGAGATGCTGATGTTGCAGAAGATGGTAAGAGTAGCAGAGTGGTAGTTTTCCTTTCCACTTCAGTTATCCCAAATACGTTATTTTTCTTTGCATCAGTCTTTGAAGGAACCAAAATAGATTAAGGATTTGTCTCTTGTCATTATTTTATCCCTCATTTAGGCTTCCTTCTCTATGGATTTGTTTTGGTCCATTGATTTCCAATTCTTTTCTCCTTTGCTAGTAAAAGATGATCATAATGCAGTCCTTTGTGATGCTAGTGATTTTTTTTCTTTGTGTGTGAAAGAATGCAGACGTTTTGTCCTTCATTTCAGAAAGGAGTTTACATAAAAGGATGAAATTTGCCAAAGTCTTAAAAGTACAGGCCATGATTCAAATTGTTCATAAGCAACTCAGTCATATTTCAAAATGTTACACACAGTAATTAAATTAGAAGGGATGCGTCATACGCTAAGCATATTTCACAGAGTTACAGAATATTCGGAGTTGGAAGGGACCTTTGTCTGACACTATTTTAATTGGTAAAGATTAATCAACACAATCCTGTATTAGAAAGGGGGAGAATATTGCAACCTGGTGATGAATGACCTAATGACTTTTTTTTTTTTTTTTTTTTTTTTTTTTTTTTTTTTTTTTTTTTTTTTGTATTCGCAAAGATTGTGGTTATGTGGTAGTCTTTTCCTCTTTTGTAATTGAATCACACTGGAAAAAGAACCAGTCATTAATATGTTTCACAGCATATCTACTCTGTCTGACTCTTAGGTGATGTATGAGTACATTTGTCAAAGAAAAGAAAATTATTGCAGTGAAGATTTTCTTTATTATTCCAAACATCTTGTGATTTGGGTTATGCCAATTGTCAGCAAGGCCCAGATTTCTAAGGTTAGATCTTCTGTCTGCTAGCTTGGCATTTTGCAAAATGTGATAAATGTTTTCTACTTTTCTCTCTTAGTCATCTAGTATGATGCTTGTAAATTGCCAAATTACTTAAAAGTAATTAAAATGTAAATTGAGAGAAGTACTATCTCTTATGGGGAAAACCAGATGACTACAGGGTAAGTGGAGGTTTATTGTCTTTAGAGCTGTGATTTTTTTAGAACTTTTATCAGTCAGCTCTTCTGGACAGAATAAGTTTTGTGATCAGCAGGGATGGCACTAAACGCATCAAGGTGATAAAAGCCACTCAGGGAAATAAACTCCACGAGCTAATTCAGTAATAGTCCATATCTGTCAACTTCTGCATTAAAGTTATAATATACATAATTTTCAGTTTGGTAATTTCATGATTTATGTGATTCATATTTGAATTAGTTTGAAGTTAGCCTACCAAACTGTATAAAAAAAAAATGTGTGTCAAGTTGAAAAGTGATTACAGAATAACTGTAGTGCATTGCTTATCTCATTAAAAATGAAAAGGACACATACATAATTACACAATTTTAGGCTATGCATGCATGAAACAGTATAGTTGCACAAAAGGACCGGATGCGTAGGGTGCAGCAGTTGGCATTTAAGGTCTTGGGAGGACTTACTATGGACCAGAAAAGGTATGATTCAGTGGGACTCCTCCATCCAGCAAGCTGAGTGCAGGAACCATGATGCTAGGGTGCCTCTTCTGACAGAGAAGTGATCAGGAGATCCATGGCAAAACCACAATGAGATCTGAGCTAGAGCTCTCTTGCAGCAACACTCTTGAGATCCTAGTAACCCCATGACTACATGAACAATTTTTAGCCAGTTGCACAGGTTTCTATGGCCTAGAGAGCCTTTTCTCAGGCTGTCACTAGCAGATATTTCTCAAGATGTACTAGAAAACCTACAAGTACACCCAGGAAACAGACAAAGATGCCGGATGTCCCTGAAAGCCTTAGAGACCAGATACTACTCAAATATATGAAAGATCTTAGCCAGCACACAAAACTGCTGTCTCCTCGTATGCTTTTGCAAAATCTGCTTGATTTTATAGCTATCATTGGGAGTTTGGAGAGTGAAGGCATTGAATATACTGCCAAGTTTTTAATCGTGTTCATTCCACTGTTCGGTCTTCAGCTATGCAAAACTCCCAGGAGTCAGCCATAATTTAGAAAATGTTGGCTGGCATATGCTTGCTATTAAGTACAAGTGAATGCTAGTAAAATTACCTATATATCTGTTAGACATGCGTTTAAGGACCTTTCTAATTTGGAAATTCAGGGGGCTTAGAATAATTTTTACAGACATAAAATATGGTGGCACAAGAACTTTTCTGAATTAGTGTTTTCAAACATACCTTAACTCTGCTAATATAAAAGTTAAACTTTTCATATGATTAATATGACATTTTTAGCAATCAAATAACCAGTCTCTTTGTGATGAGACTACCATTTAGATATTCACATGTGTCATTTTTATCTGAGAATAACAGAATTTGTGTTTGGATAGCTCATTTATACAGTTCACCTTATTGAGTGACACTGAGAGAGAATAACTGCAAAAATGCATGGGTTTTTTTCTCATCTAAGCAATAGAAAAATTAATTATTTTTCTGAGACTTGAGAGGTGAAAGTGACTTCATATTTGATTATTCTTAAAATAGCTTGAGACAAATCAATGGACTTTAGCAATGAACATTAGTCTAATAAAGTATGTGTGTGTATGCCTGTGTGTAAGTAAATACCCCAGAAATAAAAATGAATGTTCAAAATACAGCTATTGCCAACAGTTATTATCAAGTTGACTAAATTATGAAATTCTCAAAAAATTATGCATTTATTCAGCTTTTCATTGTTTTGCTTAAACCAGCTCATGACAGAATTTTAAATTACTAAAGGCAATTTTCTGAAATGGCTGTCTGGGAGGTGAGGTGAGAGTAAGGGCAGTGCACATATAACAAGTTAGCAGATATTTCCAGGTTTTCTTTCACAACATAATAATAGTAATTTATACCAGGCAGAATGAGTTTTAATTGAACATCTTTCAAACTGCAGTACATGGAGTAGTTTGGATTAATGTTAGCAAATGTGGAGAGCTAATACTCAGTTTCAGAGCATGCAGTAACTTTGTGTTTTATCAACATGCCAGACTGGAGCTTACAGCATATTGGGCATATTTACATATTCATAATACACTGTTACTGTGCAGATTCTACAATGTCACATTGGCACTACATGATGAGAAAATGCAAAAGCAAGTTAACATTATGGCTGTTTATAATCTCCAATATTTTTCCAATTGTCTTTATTTACAGATGGCTTCTTAGGCCAACAGTTTGCACAATAACTAATCAAACTAATTTGTTGTTGGCTCAGAATGTAATGCTTTGATTAGAAAGTTTACTTTCACATCCATATTTCTCATATATAAGATAAATTGTAGTGTAATTTGTAATTACTTGTTTCTCCATGCAGTTCAAGTTGGCAGAATTATGGATGAATACTCTAGAGAGAAAAGAAAAAAAGACTTAGGTTCAGTACTTGGAATTTTGGAGTTATTCACTACCACAGAAATACTGAAAACACAGATAAATGAATGGCAAGATGCTTATTCCACAGATGTAGCCTATAACTAAGCCAACCATATTCACTCCAGTTCACTTATAATAGCAGCAGCATCTCTGTATTGTCATTAGGTCCCCATTTTTCGTTCAAGGAAATTGGCTGTTTCAAGATCCATGTTGTACTTAGATATTTTGCTCACTGAGAAGGGAATGTTATGATTTATTTAAATATTGTGTCAATTCCATCCTTTGATTTGTTTTCAGTCAGCACATATTGAAATGTGCTGCTGTTCTTACACTTATTTAAAAGCACCGAGAAGAAACACGCATATTCATATGTGCATGTTTCTTTATGGTTGTATATACATATATATGTATCATAGAGTGTTTCAAGAAAAGAAAAGGCACAAGATCAGTACAATATCTTAGCCTTCAAACAAATATGTTAATTTGAATTGCAATAGGCAAGACTCCTTGATCTTGAGAAGTGCAGTGCATGGGAAAGCAGTATGTGCTCATGCTCTGTTAGTTAAAGCACAAGATATTCTGTTGAGTGGATGCAATGGCCCCAGACTGTGATTCGCCTCCCTTTAACTCTGTCATAGAGTTTCCTGCTTTCTTCTTTGTGTAAAGCATGAGACAAGAATGCTTCCAATGGATATCTTCTTACTGATGAATGAAATGTAAAAGAAGGCACAAATGTGATTAGTGTTGATAAATCTGCATTTGAGTGGACAAACATAATTCTCAGGTTCTCCCAGCAATCACATAATGTTTACAGTATTAAAACCTACCATTATGTATCCTTGCTTTATTATGTGATTTAAAGTGAACATTTATTGGAAGAATGAATATGTAGTTACTATTTTAAAGTATTAATTGCAGAAGAACTAAATGTCTTTCTTTCAGGCTATGGCTGCTGCTTTTATTTCTTTCAAGTGCAGAATATTAAGAGCAGAAAATGTTGCTGTTAATCCTCTTCTGATTTCAAAATTTATGTGACATTGAATGCAATTAATCCATTTTCTCATTACTTTTCCTGAAAAAATATGCACAGGCATGAACAAGAAACAGTTTGACTTGATAAAATAATATTTCAAACTCAGTTTATAAAACTTTAAAATGATGATTCAGAATTTTAAAAAATCTATCAAGTAGCTTAAATTTTTCGTGTCTCTGTAGCTTTTCTCTTAATTTAGCATTAGAGTAGCTCTGTCAGATTAAAAAAGGCAAATGTACATGTCTGATTAATTCATGTTTATTTTGATCACATCATGTTACCTCATATCAGAACAGCATAACACAAAGTGACAGAAATGCAACTTAAACTACTCTATTCACTTACAGTCTGAAGTACGAACTTTTGGAATGAAAATCAAATTAATTGAAAGTTCATCATCCCCTTCCCTTCATTGCTCTTCTCTCCTTTTTTCAAAGGTAAATACAAATGTGGTGACGTTATTTGGAAAAATCTCCATGGGAGAACCAAGTCACCCTGAAGAAAAGAGACTGGACAGAAGAAGAACAAGGGAAAATATAGGACATTACATAGCCATTTATCAAAAACCACTTTGTATGGTGCAGAAGGCTTGCTAAAGATGATTCTATTAAGAGTGCCTAAGCCTTGCTTTTGCTTTATACTTCCAGTCATTTTTAAAATGTAGAGTTTGATAGCAATGACCATCTGTGGCATTCAGAGCCCATTAATTTTATTGCAGGTATACATTTGTACCAATGACTTATGGAAGGTGACTGTAGCCCAAGTTAGGAAGACTGGCTTTTCAATTATTTTGAGATGTCTAAAGATGTGCCCTGATTAATTCCACCTTGCTGAAGCAAGGAAGTTTACAATAGTCAGGTAACTGAATGTATCATAATGGAAATGCATGCTGAGCTGTCCCAAGTCATGACATGGATATGGTTCTTCTCCAAACAAGAAGTGATGGCCCTTGGAGCAGTGAGACTCACCTCCTGGAGAGCTCATCTAAGTGTCTGGAGATATGTAAATGGATCTAGTACTGTCTCCTGCATAGGCAATTAAAGATTACTGAACATGTCTCAGGACTAGTTTCAATTATCCAGCCAGAAGAAAGCTGATATGTACCTGCCAACTCCAGGATGCTCCCATTTTTCCAGAGTGGTTTGTAGTCACTTGCAAATTTTTCCTTCTTGTCTGTTTCTATCTCTGTGTGTTACTAAGTCAGAGGTGTAAGAAGTGTATGCAGGTATGTATATTCTTCTCTGTCCTCAATTTGCAGCAGCCTATAATGTTGACACTAAAATAGGCTGTAGAGGATTGCTTTGTTTGGTGCTAAGATCAGAAATTTATGGGTATCTTCTCACCAAAGAGAAAAACTATATGTAGTGACTATTCTGTGCTATACAAAGTAATGTGTACACTACACTGCTACTCTGGAAGTTATTTCTCAATGGAAACATTCATTATTATCCAAGGTAAGCATTTCCACCTGTGAGCCACAGCCTGATCATGTAACAGGCAAAATATCTGGTCCCTCGGTTGTGTCGTGCAATAGATGAAAATGCACAATATGTGTCACACATATAAAGTTATTGGTTTAGAAACAGTCTGTTCTTAATTCTGCTGCATAGCACTTACAAAAGGCACAATAGTGTCTAGGTAATTTTTTTTGTGAAATACTAGGTTCCAGATTTGAAACAATTTCTTTTGACTGTAGTGAGAGCAAGAAAGCTACATTTCTGTGTATTGCCTTGAAAATTTAGGGGCAGACGTCATTCAGCAGGGAGCAAACACTGGCCTAAGGAGATTTTTCAATGCTGTGGTGGCAGAGGCGTATTTTAATATATGAAGGAACTAGCACAGTCCTGTATTTCTGGCATCAATTTGACAAATTTGACTGTCTCACCCTTGCACATCTGCACCTTTCCCTAAGAAGTTTTTCACACCCAGACACTGCTTAAAAGTGTTCTTTTCCCTCCCTTGTAATATTTACATCAGTGGGTAGTTAATAAATATTTTCTCACAGGCTTTTGATGGCATTTCCTGCCAGGAATCATGCAGGCAGACTCCTTCACTCTTTTTCACTCTTAAATATGAATTACTGTAGACTATCGTATTTTTATTCCAGGTACTATGATCTCTGTGGATAATCTAGATATTTCCTTGATTTTATTAACATCCTTTGTGACTTTTTAGCAATGAATATCAGGTCACTGCTTAAGGATTAATGATTAGCTGGAAGGTACCAAAGCACAATGCATAGCTGAAAACTATTAGCTCCAGGTTCTTCTGCAAAACAAAGCAATTCTTTTCCCTCCAAAAAAATATTCAAAGCCTTAAAAACACAACACCTTGAATCTTGAGAGACAAAGCCAGTAAGTTTAAAATATTGATATTCAGCTCTTAAATTTGAAAAATTCAAAAGAACTCGTGCACTGTATACAAGTTTGATTAAAATTCCATCTCTCTTAAAAGGTCTCTCCAATATTAGTTATTAATTCCTTTGCAACAGCTGTACATTAAATATGCACTTCATGGATAAACACCATCTGGAAAATAGTTTGTAGAAATAAAGCAAAAAACAGCTGCTATAGAAGAAACACAATGGAAGAAACATAAACTTTGTTTACAATTTGTGTTTCCCTGTTTTTTTTTCTTTACAGCATATTCATGAGAACATCAGAACATTGAAAACCCACTGTGATAACACTTTAATGAGAAAAAAAACCCAAGTCAGTTGAAAGGTAAGTATTCTGCTACTCTTACATGACAAAGTCAAAGTCAAAGTCAAATTTATTTCCAAAAAGCATCTTTCAGGTAAAGTACCTCAAAATTATCCATGATGAAATATAAAATAATGTGATGCATTCACAGGAACAGCCTCAGTGGAGTTTATAAAGATGACGGGCCAAAATAAATGAAACTGTACCAACTTGCTCACAACATGTACATGAATTTCCCAATAACTTGAAATGTAAGTTCAGATTTACACTGCGAATACTTTTCCTTTAGCCCTGACTGATTAAAAGAGTTTCAATTAATTTAAATTTAACTGATTTTTTCCTTGATTTTTTTGTTTTGTTTTCCTTTATATGTATCCCCTAATATTACCATTTACCCTTTTCATCTCTTTTAGTTATAATAGCATGGCCATATTCATTTGACTATAGTTAAATGATGAAATGGAAAAAAAAAATCATATGATGCAACTATTAATGATATTTTAGCATATCTAATAAGCAATATGAATTATTAGTAAATGGCATATTTACCAACTACTTAATATTCCTGTAAACAGTTAAAAAAAAAAAAGCTTTTTTTTTTCTTCAAATCTCTCTTTGATGAAAAGAAGGGATTGAATACCATGTGAGAAGACAGATATCTTTTGCCATCTGTAAATCTGATCCAGCAAAGCATAGAAAGAAGTCATGTGACTTGATGACCGGATACACTTTGACTGACCTTCTATGTGCAAATGTAATATCTGGTTTTTCTTTACAATTTATGCTCCTTTTTAACAGTTAAACAAGGCAGATAAGCAATACTGGCATCCTGTATATTTAGGAGGTATGACTGAAGTCAAAAAATTTTGTGCATTTTGATTTGATGTGACGTATTTTCATCACATACTTTACTCTTAATTTCTAATAGTTTTTGAGTTATATAGGCAAAAATTAGATTGCAAAATATTCAGGAATTTTTCTTGAAGTTCTGAGAAACAAAAATTTCTGTGAAAACAGAAAGAAAGAAGATTCACTCTGCATCGTGTGGTCATAAGAGGAACAGCCTCTAAAATATCCTTCAGATTAATTAGATATATATTTCCCCAGTTTCACTCTAATTCTTTATTTAGACATGATTTTTAGTCCAAATTGATTATATATTTCCATAACTGGCCAGGTTTTGAATATCTATAGCATAGACTACAATCATCCAGGTCATGGCTCTTGTAATTTTTTAAGAAAGAACAGTAATTTCTTGGCAAATAACACAGGCACTCACTATTACAGGTCTTCTAATGGTAATGCTTGCACCTGTCTTACATATTAAGTTATTTAACTTAGATGTAGTTATAAACACCTCTCACAACAAACTTGACTTTAATGTTAACTTATTTTGCGGTTGGGGTTTTTTTCTGCTTTGTTTTTTGATGAAAAGGTCAACAAAATTGTAGAGGTGCTGTTTGCAGATGACTAAAGGATATTTTATGCATTTATAATGGCTCCAACAACTGGTGAAATTAGGTATCAGTACTTATCATATTTCTGTCTAATAACTGATGGGGAAATGTATATGTTTGCCAGTACAGTGAAGCAGGTCATACCAGGTCACTTTATGTAGGAGATGGATCCAATGGTCTTATGGGTAAAGAGTAGCACTCTAAATAGGCAGTCATCAAATCAAGCTTAACTGCATACTCAGATTATTCTTTCATGGAAGATCTGTGAGGCTGATGAAGCTGGACATCTATGGTTACTTTAACCATTACTTATTTTCTTCCTTTTGTAGTTTAGACAACATCAGGTTTAATTTTTAAAATAATCAATTGTAAAAAAAGTCCATTGCAATATATATTTGTATCTACAGTGCCAAAATATGATTCATAGTGTCAGTTGTGAGTAGCTGAATAAGCAGCATAGGGAACATGAAGAAAGTAAGAAAGCCAAAGAAGTGACAAAAATTCCTATGATACCTCTGGTGACAAGCAAGCAGACATGTAGGCAGGAGTCAAGGGTGTTACTGGGAAGGATATTTGTCATAGGTCCTAACTTCTAAACCAAAAGCCAGGCTGGAGGAGAGAAAGTCCTTTAAGAACAGAAAGGTCTAGGAGGTTGCTTTATACATACATTTTTTTATCATCCAACTTAGTGACTATCTTCCACTAAAAAAAAAAAGCTTTAATTATGATTCTGTCTTTTATTAAAGCTTATCTTTAGAGTGTGTAAGCTTTTCATGTGGCTTCTGTTATATTTGCTTTAAGCAATGTTAGATTTACCTAGAAGTTCTGGCTGACTCAAGGGCTTATCAGAGGTGCATTTAGCACTTTTTTTCCAGTTCAGAAATAGGTTGAAAAAAACCCACTTGTATATGCTTTCCTGACTTATATGTTATGGTTTTATAGACATGGACTTGCCATGAACAGTTGTGATGAACTGCCCTAGGTCAAATAAAAAACAAAATGCTGTTGGAAGTGTTTGGATTAGTTATTTATGAAAAAATACAACTGATCCTCTGACACAGTGTCAAACTGCTGAAAAGAAAAAAAAATTGGCAAATCAAAATATTTAACTCTGAATGAACTACTTCTTTATTCACTTAAAAGAAAGTGTTCAAGACTATATTTGCACATATCAAAAAATGAAGCAAAATTGATCTTTTGTCTGAGCTTGATCAGCTATTTTTTGCCAAATGCTGAGCTTTTGACTTTTGGCTACTGAACTTGCAAGTCAGTGTCTCAGCTGTAAGAAGTAAGTATTCACGCTTTTATGAAAGGATGTGGCTACTTGGAAATAGCTCTTGTTTAATTTTGCTGAAAGATGGGGTTTTCTTGAAAAATCATAGGTCAGAAACAGTAGACTCTGAAATGCCTGGTATACATCAGATTTTCATCATTTTCTAGATTGCCAGAATCACAAGATTTCTGAAACGAGCATTTTTACTCTCATTTTTTGTGCACTAGTCACAAGGAAAACAGACAAAGAAGATAGCGCTGGAATCCTGATTGCATGCACACTGCTAGTATCTTTTTTCTTCACACAGATTTCAGAGGCAGACTATTTTATTTCAGATGGGTTTTTGTCATTGGTCAGAGTCCAAAAATTTTAACATGGGAACATTTTTTCAAATACATGTAAATCCAGTTTTTGAAAGCATTTGACTTTCCCCAAAGTTTTCTTCACTGGCAATCACTAGTTTAATATTCTACTCCAGTGAAGTCATCTAAAAAATTCACCCTTAGGAGTACAGCTCCCATTGTCTTCCTTTAAAATGTGAAACCTTATAAAGTTTTTTTAAAGTTAATTTTTTTTTAAAGTTTTCTCCGCTCCCATTGGTAATGTGTCCCTCATATTTCCTTCTCTTCCAGCAAAGTCAATGAGCTCTCTAAGGCTACCACAAGAGACTCAAAGTTACATAGTATAATTCAGTAAAGCTCAAGTCATGTATTGTGAGCTATTTTTCTCCCCAATATGGTAGAGAGGATTTGACCAACAGTTTGCTGTCCACCTGCCCATAAAACACAGAACTCACTGCACTTCTGTAATCAAATTTTTACTAGCTCACCAAGAACTCTGCTTATAAACTATCTTCATGACTTCAGAGTTTTGTACAATTAAGGTGGCAGTTGATGGTCATCATGGAAGAAAACAGCCCTACAACAACTTAGAAAATGAATGTGCTCTTCCATTGAAACAGAAATTAATTAATTATGGGTTCTGGTTTGCTACAGAAGGTGTGAATAACTGTACTGATGCCATACCCATTGGCCTGTATTTACCCAGGATACCTGAAGACTACTTGCCACAGTAGAAACGTGAAAAATTAAAGGGCCTGGGGACATCTTCTATCACAAAAGAATAGTTTTAGCTACCGGATAATCATTTTAATGAGTGACTTGATATGAAAAGCAACACTCAAGTTTCCAACTCACTGCAAATCAAGTGACATACTGCATAAAATAAATACGCAGCAGAGATAAAAAGTATATTTAACTTTATGTGGGCATGCATGGCTCATTGAATGCTTTCACACTTTTCATGAGATTTTTTTGAAAAAGCTATGAAATAGAGTGTACTGGGGAAAACCTTTTTATAATAAAGTATGAAGGAATTGCTGATGGATAGTAACTGACAACCAGACACTAAAATGAAACTTTAAAACTGGTTTAATGATAAAAATACAAAAAAAAACCCAAACCAAAAAAACAAAAACAAACAAAAAAACCCCCCAAAAACCCCCACCAAAATCTGTGTCCTTAGTTGAGAAAACCAGTTTGATTCTCTAGTGCTACTATAAGTCATAAATAAAATAAGTTTATTAATCTTACATAGCAAAAACGTGAATGAGCAAAGTTATTATTTTACCAAGCATTTTATCCCTAATATTTCATCAGTATCAAGGTGACTTTATCAAGGAAAATCTAGGATATTATTTTACCTACAACTAAAAAATGGACACAGAATCTTGAACACTTTATGTACCAGAACCAACTGCATATTATTTTTCTTTCATATGTTTAAATGAACATAAAAACACATCTTTACTCTTAAACCACTTTTTAGTGTAATACTCTTTAACACTCCCCTTGAAAATTGCTTTCAGGCTGCAGTCACACTGTTGGTTTTCTGATCATGATATTTTCTGTGGCTAGCATGATAAGACACCTTTACAGTCTCATAAACAGCAGGTGTAAAGACAATTTATGATGTGGGATATTTGGAAAACTTTGATAACAAACATTTTTGGTTTATATACTCCACATGTAACATTAAACCAATACATTCTAAAATTGGAATGTGATTCACTATGGCGTAACCAATGGTTCTTATATTGGGGGCTACTCTCACTGTTCTAGCATCTACAATTTTCTGTTTGTTTGTTTGTTTGTGTGTTTCTTAGTACATATAAAATATATTTCTTAGTATATATACTAAAATATATATCTATACATACATACATATATATACATATATATATATATCCCTTGTTTGTTTATTAGTATAAATCATACCCATTAATGCTTCAAATGCTCTTTGCATCTTGAAAATCCTTGCATTTTTGTTAGCAGAGGCCAAAAGAGAAGCCTTTTTGTGCATGTTTGAAGCATTTTGTCATGTTATTCTTGAAAAATTAGCACTTCATTTTCAGAAAGCATTCAGTGTCTGGTGCATGCAATGGAACAAACTTTGACTTTACATTTAAATGTTTTACTACACGTTTTTGATGGCATCTTATAATACTTTTATTTAGGATAAGATTTGGTATTTCAACTGTGTCAATTCACCTGTTCTCTTTGTTTCCATACACTCTCCAGAGATCAATTCAAATACTTTGTTGAAGAGAATAATGCCTTTACTTTGATTAAGTGCTCACATTTATATAGAGCATTATTATTTAAGGTGAAATTTTCTTGGTTGCAGAATACTTCCTTAAAAGCTTAAGCTTTCCTCTCAGAAAACCTTTAGACCTTGAGATTGCATGATCTCCTTGTGGAAATGCATTCTCATTTTCTATTACAATAAATGCTTTAATCCTTTGTATTTAAAAGAAAACCTTGAACAAGTACCAACACAGCAGTCACATATCCAAGGAAATGGCTTTCTTACTGAACTGGCTGGATCTTTTGAATTAGAAATTTTGGGTATTTGACTGATTTATTGCATAAGCTCAAATTATTTGTCAATTGTGTCTGCAATTCAGGTTTAATTTCTAATTTTAAAAATGGGTGAACAAGTAAGAATGAAGCATAAATCACCAAAGTTTCATAGAAAAGATTTGAAATCTGAGTATCCTGATGCAGTCAATTTCTATTTAATTTTTTTTTGTTAATAAGTCTTCAATTAGACACTTAATACTTCAATTGCGCTAATAAATTATAGGCTTTACATCTGGAATTTCCTTTAAACTGATAAGGATACACTGGGTGTAACAGAAACTACTCAAATATCTTGACATCAGATGTCTAGATGCCTTTTAATACACCTTATTGTGTGGGTTTTTTTGTTTGTTTGTTTGGTTGGGTTTTTTTTAATTGTATTTAAGTCATCAAGTACTTTGAAGCAGAAATATCACTTTTTTTTTAGCTCAATTACCAAAATGGGTAACAGAACTTCAGAACCATGGAATCCCAAATTTTTTTTCAGCTGGAAGGAACCACAAAGATCATCTAATTCCAGTCATGACAGGAAGACCTAGATTAGATTGTGCAGAGCACCATCCAATCTGGCCTTGAACACTTCCAGGGATGGAGCATCCATAACTTCTCTGGACAATCAATTCCAGTGCCTCAACACCAGTCTAAATCTACACTCTTTCAGTTTAAAGCCATAAACCCATTTCCTGTCACTACATGCAATTGTAAAGTGTCCCTCTCCAGCTTTCCTTGCAGGCCCTCTTTAGGTACTGGAAGGCTGCTGTGTATCTCTTTGAAGAAATTACAGAAATTCAGAAACAGAGATACTTTTTTGTGATAGCAGACACCCAACTGAACAGAGTTGAGTTAAAACTCTAGTTAATATCCACAGGTTCAGATGACCCTGGGTAAGACTTCAGGTCAATCTTTGTGACCTATATAACAACAACATAGTATTAGAATGTTGAATTTCAGTTGAAATGAAAGAATGAAAGAATACATAGAGGGAAACAATATATTTCTAATTCTTTTTTATGCATACATTTATCATGCTCACTTTTGTTTGAGAACTTCACTGAATCAGGAAAGAAGTATAGCAAAAAATTTATTATGGAAATTGTCTAAAAGTCTCTCATGGCAACTAGCTAGTTAGGAAATATTTATTAACTGAAATTCAAATATAGAATTTTTCAAGTACAGTGTAGCACTCATTAATTACCTGCAACATATTATTGTCTGTTTAGATCAGATTGGAAATAGTGATGTTCTTTATATAACATTTTACATTAAACTGGTTGACTTGTGTATGCATAAGAATTTACAGTGAGATTTAATTTTTTTTTGTGTTGTCTAAATAATTTCACTCAGAGCATAAGAGCGGAGTTTCTTTTCTTCCAGAAACACCATTTAAATACATATTGCTTGTGAAATATACAAGAGAAAAGGGAAGTTCCATTTTAAAAAAAAATCGTTCTCACCAATTTTTTTTTCTCTTTAACCCATATTATCTCAGTGCAACAATCTGAAAATAAAAACACCTAGATCTGTGTCCTGGATATTATGAAATCCAAGCAGATTTACATGAACTTTGTGGCATCAAGTGGTGTGATCAAAACTTGTTTAGCATTCTACTGTTTTATTTAAGGCTATCTGAGATGCTTACTTTTTCTGAATCAAACCAAGCTCTGGGAACAGCATCCTGGATGCATATAATAGCTGAGAATTTGCTTAAAGATAAGAAGAATTAAAATAAAGTCCACAATTAATTTTTCATCCAAAATTTGTTACTCTATTTAGATAAGAGGTCACTTTATCTACTCACTGCCAGGAAAACTTAAGCCAAATTTCTGTTATAATTGCAGTTTCATGGTCTGAACATGGCACCACTGAGACCATGATATGAGAAATTCGAAAAATGAATTTGACATTCATGTGGCAAGGAGATCTTTCTGCTGTACTGAAAAATCTCTTTTTCAAAGAAAAGAAAAAGAGATAGCGAAAGGCATAGCCTTTGGGCTTCAGGACACAGGCTCATCCTTACCTGATGATTAGAAAGTGAGTCAGTTAATGCACCATTGGCTATAGAGACTATTCTTGCTGTTTCCACTGAAGTGAGTAGGCCCAATTTCTGGTGGGAATAAAATGCTGAACTAGAGAGATCTTTGGTCTCGTTTTTTTATGGCTGCCATGCTATTTCATAAAAACTCTTTTCCATTCAGTTCTATAAGATAGTTTTAAAGGGTCATTTGTTAACTGTCTGCAAACATATAAGACACTTGAGTCAGTGAAGCTCCAATTCCAACCAGAAGCATTAAACCTTACTAGAAGCTTTTAAAATAATTAATAGTCTGAGTAAGTTCATTATCATTTAAGATCTATTTTAGCTACACATATTAATATTCTGTTTTTGTTGCAAGGCTATTTAGATACTGCCATTCATTGATAATAAGTCATTTATTCCTCATTAACTGTTAGGATGGATGTAGATACTCATTATAGCAAGACAACAGACTCATTTAACTGCACACAGTACTTGATTATACACACGAACACTGACTGGAATGCAAATTTCCTTCTACATAAGTCTCATCTTGTTTGTTATTCTCACCATGGGATAAAGTATCTTATCTGCTGTACTTTATTTCTTTTTTAGTATCTGTCTTAAATAGCAAGGAAGAACATAATAAAGATTAGTGATAATCTCAATTGGGATAAATATTGGCACAAGAAAGAAAGGTTTCCTCACATAAACTGCTGTTCAGTTTTAAATTGTTCTGTTAAATCTTGTGTCCTTGTTTGACAGTTCTCCTAAATCAGTCCAATCTTAAAATAGATGAAATTCATATTTTGAAAATGTAAGGCTTTAACAAATACTCATTATACTGGTCTTGGACACAAGCTTTTGTTATCACCTGAAGTACCAATACTCTGTGTCCCAGCTACAGAAATCAGAGGCCAAACTCTCACTCTCAAATGGAAATAAATTATATTCTCTGTCATCTTCTGCTCTACATTAAGTGTGATGAAAATGATGACTTTTCTCTTTATATCTGTATTTTCTTTGCTAATTCTATTCAGTTTTACCTGTTTACATTTATTGAAAATCAGTGTTTGTATCTGCAGAAGAACTGCAATCATTCTTCTGTAATTAGTAAATACCATGGCACATCTATGACCAGGGCATTCTACAAGCCTTTTAGTCATGTAAGAAAATTACAGCTCAGGGACAAACTGAGGCTTTGTGTGAGATAGATCAGGCCTCCTGCTCTATTCCATGAAAGGAGCTATGACTCAGTAACACAACTGCATTTTTTAATGCAAACAATATAAGATAACCTTGTATTGTTTTCCCATGGCCTTCCTCAAGGCTTCCCTACTGCAAATATGTATATGCACACATTTTGCAAGATATAGTTTCATTCCCAGGTAGTGTACATAGGACCTTTTCTTTATGGTCAAAGATATTTGCTCTTTTTGTAGGTAAGTAGATATCTTCTTAAATGTAAACAGTGTCTCTGCATATTCCTTCTAGAAATACAAAGGATAGGTAACAAAACTGTACCAAGTAGCTTAAAAACTGGAAGAAGAACAGAGTTATGTTTTAAAGAAGAAAAAGACTTTATCAAGTCAGTAAGTCCCAGTTTTGCCTTTTGGCTGGTGGAAAGCCTTGCAGAGAAGTTATCAGCTGCCTAGAGCAAAAGTTCTTTCCCACTCTGAACTGAGCAAATTGCATTAGTCTTTGCCACCAATCAACACTTCACATGCAGAAATTCAGGGTTTTAGTGTGGGCAATGTCTTTTTATATTTCTCTCTGCATATTGAGGTATGCCATTGAATCTGGCATTGTGTTAAATGCATATGCAGACAATGTGTATCTACATGTGTTGCATTTATATGCAATATTGCACATACATCATATATGCATAGTTGCATAACACGTGGTAACTTAAACAAGAAGTTAGTAAGCAATCATATCTTACCTTTTCTTTCACATTTGAGATTTATCAAAGTCTGACCATCTAGATTTAAGAAGAAAAGTCCCAAAATAAACATTCTGAAAAGAAGTCTTAGAAAGAAATCTCTGAGATCAAAGCATAATTTTATACTGCAGAATATCTCTGGTGGAAAAAGTTTGACTAGCCTTATTGGAAACCTTTGAATAGGATGGAGACAAGAGATTCAGTATCTTGAAGGACTAAACTGTTCAAAGGTCTATGAAAAAAGCTAGTGCAGAATATGCTGTTTACAGGAAGCAATGCTCAAATCTCCAAGTGCCCCTAATTTCCATCAGCTGAAACCAGTTTTCCTGACCATATACTCTCAAAAGGAAATCACATTAAAGACTTTTTCCATCGACATTGGGATATTCTATTCTTTTGCACTTCCCTTCATGCCCTTAAAAGTTTTTGTTTTCTAATGGCAAAATATATTTTGGAAATTCTGCTACTGAGAAAAAGATGTCAAATTAATGCATCTGTGAATAAATAATATAAAAGACTACAAACATTTTTGAATCAGGCATTGGAGAGCAAGAAAGAGACAACACTATAATATGTCATAGATTCCATGCCCTGAACTTTTTTATATACTGTGTCATGCTTCCAGAATTATGTAAATGCATGTTTTAATAAGTTAATTAACTTGACAATTTAGATGTTAAAAAATTAAAAAATCTAATATTTAACAATCCTTCTAGAAAGCAAATTACTACAAATGTAATTTATTAAGTGGACCAAAAAAATGGAGTTCCTGTTATTCCATGAATGTCACCAAAAATACAGGAAACTGTTTCATTATCCTCGTAAACCATACTGAAACTTCCAATAAAGAAAGTGCTATTTATGCTTCTCTTTAAAGTGCACAGTTTAATTGGCAAAATGTCAAGGCTGATTCAATCAGATTGGTGGCATAATCAGTGACAACATTCTTAAAGTATTCTGATTCACATTAGAAATTGAAGACATATGTTGTGGGAGAAGATGCCTTAACAATGAAAATATTGCTGGTTCAGACAGATGGTAAGATTTTTAGTAAGGAAAATGAGAGCAAGAATATGACAGCTGAATAAAAGTTAAAACCTATTAAAACTGACAAGGTCAAAGATTGCATGGGACAAGAAGGAGGTGGATTTCAAAATAACTGTTAAAAATAATACTTCATAAAAGAAAAGTTTTCTCTCCATAACGATCTTCACCACAAAAAATATTTGCATTTTTTTTTCCCTAGATGCATAGCTGATATGAAACAGGCACAGTAGGGGAAAAAATATAAGAGTCCCTCAAATTCATTCAAGGTTTACCTCTTTTTAGCTTGCACATCAATACTGCTTTATGTTCCTGGACTCTTTATTCAGAAGTACTCATTCAAGGCCAGACTGTGTAGCCTGTATTCACATGCGTGAACCTGTAAGTTCTTCTGCTATAGACAATAAATTTAATTGCTTATTTATAGATTGGCAGCGCCATGTGGGATTCTCTGTTGTTTTCCAGTTCCAGACAGTAACTTTAAGTCTTTGGCCTTTTTTTTTTTTTTTTTCACCTTTTTTTTTTTTTTTTTTAATTTTACATGGCAAGTGTTCTTATTTTATCTTCTAGTTAAGATTACATGTCTATATGTCTATATTTGATTAGGTAGACTTAAATCAGGTGCTAAGCATCAATAGCACTTCTCAAATAATTCAAGTAAGAAAGCTTAAAAGAAAAATAAGAGCATGGAATGTAAAACATTAAAATTATGACCATTTAAGAAAGCCCACCTCTAAATGCCAGATTCCAATCACAATTTTAAATTAAACAGCTCAGTCAGTGTTAGAAAATATCATGAAAAAGAAAAGAAAAAGGATGCAGAAGTAGGGTAAATACTCAAATACTCTGAATTGTGATTAAATGGTGTAATTTTTATGAAGACTAGTTTGAAGATATCAGTAATTATTTACTCTGCATCATGATAATACTTTTTTTTGCTGGCAAGAAAAAAAAAAATCTCCTCTATCAAACTTTAAAGAACAATATTTTATTTATGGCCATGCAGGCTTGAAATCATTCATTCTAAAATCACATTGAATCTTGATGAAATCTTTAAAAATTATGGTAAATTTAGGACATGCTGGTTGTCCAACACTGAGGAGCCAAAATATTGCTATTCCAGATTAGACAATATTTTCTTAGAACTGTCTATGCTGATCCAGCCTTCTAAACAGGTCCCATTAGTTCACTGACATTTATTTCAGCCTTTTACTTCCTCCACTAAATACTTTCTGGGATATATCTTTTACCAAATAACTACCAATAGTTGATATTATATTTTTAGGTGAGTGTCATTAAAAGGACAGAGAAAGTTGCAAGATATTTATTGTAAAGAATTATATTTTCTGCCAAGCACTAAGCAAAATTTCATTAAAGGAATCTGCTGGATGACATTGCTGCTTTACTGTATATTGACCAAAACCTTCTTTTAATAATTCTTATAAATAAATAAAGAAGCAAAACACATGTACCCAGTTGTGGCATACTCATAGGAATTTAGGACAAATCTATACATCACCGTCTCAACTCTTCTTTACAGTTTTACATATACAATCCTTTGGCGTGCTTAAACTTGAAACAGACAGCTCTTCTGAAACATTTTCCAAAATAAGAAAAAAAAATATACCAGTCCTTTCTAATAATGTTGCCTCTTACCTTTTACAGGAAAAGAAGAATAGAAGAATAGGCAGATGTATCATCCAGGCTTACATGGATGCCAGCAGAATAGAACTGAGAAAGTCTTTAAATCTGCTTTGCTATTCACCACTTTTTCATGACATAATCTCAATTCAGATGGTGTGTTAAGGACAGCTGATCTAGCATGTAGGGGTAACTTAAATAGTAAGTCACCTAAAAATATTATTTCCACTTTTATTGGTGATTATAAAAGATCAGAATATGCATTATCTCTCTCAGTCAACCATAAATTCAACAGAATTCAGCACGAAAAAAAAATCTATAGTCTACAAAAGAAAAGTTAGAACTATGTAAGGAAATCATTAGGAAATGAAGAAACTTATGAGAAATTTCTCTGCTTTTCTCTTTTATTTGAGAGCGAGTGATAAGTATACTTTTATACTACCTTCACAAAATTTCAGGGTTATGTATTCTGTGGTATGTAACAGCCCCATGCCAGAATCCTCCCATAACCAATTCTTATTACAAAATGAATGATATCATTTTTTTCACTCCAGTCATCAAATTATTACTGTGTGCAATGTAGATGGGACTTCAGAATGCATTACTGGACTTTATCCTAGAAAATAAAAGCTTTTCTGCAGGATTAAAAGTATTTTTATGGTGTGGACAAAGCTTTCCTTTCCTCAGTAAGATAACATCAAACCTCCATCCCTCAGGAATGAATTTTTTTTCTACTGAAAGCATAATTCCTTCTGATCCAATTGTGAGTTTCAACTGTATTAAGACTGAGGGCTGGAAGTCTGCCACATCCATCTAGAATTTCAATTAGATAAAATGATGCGCTAAGACTTAAGCAAAGACTTAAACTCTTGTTCAGTTGGATCTATGTCAGTACCTCAACAGGAGCTCAAAAAATAAAGCCAAAAGAAATTAACAAAAGAAGGTTCTTTTTAAGGCAATGACTTCACCTATGACTTCACTGAGTGTACAGTCAAGCCCAATAACTGATGAAGAAGTTTAACTTAAATGTAGAATCAAATTTTTATGGCTTCTTAGACAGCAGTGTGAGATGAAGCTTTGTTCTATCTGCATGCAAAAGACTCCTAGGCACTTCATGATACTAGAGAAACCAATTCCTCTTCAAAATTTTACAAATATCCAGAGGTTTATATATTTTAAAATGTAAATAGATCAAAACAGAAAATCTATTACATTTGAACTGTAACTTGTAAAATTCTTTGCTACCTAGAAACAAATAAAAATTTCATAGAAAATTATTTTCTCCTCCAAAGACACTTCACAGAATACTTTCCTAGTATCCAAATTAGGACAATTAATTTTTCATTATTTTAAAATTGTTATAGATTTTCTGTTTATCAGAATAAAATTAATTATTACTTATATGCTGTCTTAAACAAATAGACTTGCTTCCTTAGAAAGCAAAATAAAGTTCATGAAGTAAGCAGTCACTAACTGGAATGAAACATAATGATGAGTATTTAAACTGCAAGAGAAAGAATTCACACCCAAAGCCAGGCATCTAACAAAACTGAAAAAAAAACCCCTTCTGCAACACAACTCTTTCTCTGTTCTAATTTTTTGGATCCATTTTTAATAATAAATGGGGTTTGTATTTTCCTTATATAAATTGAAGGACAAATCTTCTATCTACATTGCCTTGTTGCCCATCCAGGACTTCTCACTGTCTTCCTCAGTGCACTTTTAGATCCTCTATGACCTTTATTTGATAACTTAAAACATTCCATTTTTGCAAGTCTTCTTTAAGTTAGAGCAGCCACAGCACATCACAACCAGTGTTCATACTTTAGTATGAACTTGCATTTCAGTTCTTTGTGCAATCTAGTATTTTGTACTTAAAGAAAATAGTTACATTTCTTTTTCAAATTAAGCTTAGCTCACCCTGCATTCTAAATAGTCATAGAATCTTCAACATTAAATAGAAATTCTATACCTGGTATAATAAATTAGCAGTTGGCCCAAACAAAAAAGGCAGAAATTCGAACATAAATTATTTTATGACTTTTAGACTAGAGAAAAAAAGTTTGATGCAAGAAATTCTTATCATATGATTGTTGCTTAAAGGAAAATTAAGTGGTCTGGAAAAATAAAGATCTACCAATTGCAGCATTTAGTTTTGAAACCTTGTTGTTAGCTGGGGACGCTGGGAGAGTTAGAAATAAAGTTATCAATTTTACCTGCTAATTACAAATGACTGGAAAAAGAGAAGACATATCTGATTTCCAAGAAAAATATTCTTTGATCTACAATCAGGCTCTTAGCAGCCAAGGAAGTGAATGAAAAATTGTGTAGAAGCTATGCCCAGAAGAAATAATTAGTTCCTTTTTATTTAAAAGTCACATTATACTTTCATAGGTGGATCAGGAGTAATTTCACAATTTCACAGAAAACCTGAAATACAAATACATCATAAACACATTGGTGTGCCTCAGATTCTAACCCTACTCATTAAATTTTCCAGTCACCTGAACACATGGGGCCCTGATACTGTACCAAGCCAAACAGCTGAATTCACAGTGGATGAAACATGAAGAGTGTCTTGAGAAGCATCATGCCTCTGTTACCCTCCAGGGTTCTGTAGTCACTCATTAACACCAAACAGGTAGGCTGTATTTGTAAAATCTCTTCTGGGATGTTTCTTCTTTGCCATGACTTACAACAAGGTTCCAGCTCTGGGACCTTATGGTCTGGGAAGGAATTAATACCCAAATAAAACCCTAAATGTTTTATTTTTTGAGAAAAAAAAAAAAAAAAACAAACCAAAAAAACACATACTACTGTGGATTCACATAATGTGGATAAATACTATCCACAAATTTACAGCCTCTGCATCCCAAAACTATCATAAACTAAGCATGCATTAGATAAATTGAGAGAGAAAATATTTACCTACAATGTGAAAATCAATTTTTAGGTGTCTTTGCACTCTTATAGAAGCAGCAAGTTCAAAATAAGTAACTATCATGCCTCTGTGTCTCCTGGTTCTTCTGAAATGGAGAAGGGAGTATTCAAACCTCCCAGAAACTTTTGTTTTAAGCATTTCCCAGTTGCATTTCTGAGTTCAAAGGAGAGTTCTGTATCTAAGACATGGGTGCAGAGACAAACATTTTAAGCTACCAGGTCTTTAACTCCTCCTTCCATCACTCCTTTGTATGCTTTTACACAAAAGGCTTCTGTTCCTTATGTGTCACTCACTAACGTGGTTTGATAATGAATTAACTTTTAGAAATTTTGTTTAAAATGAAAGACCACTTTTTGTTAGATTTTTCAATGTAACCACTTATCTTCCAGGACATATGGCAGTGATCCTATAAAGATTTTTAATTTATTTCTTTGTTTTAGTCCTCATCCATTAGTAGAAAGGATATATACTCCTAAATCAAAGGTAAAATTAAATAATTAATCAGCAAAAATAAACCAAAATAATTTTAACAAAAGAATATTTAGATGACAGGTTGAAGACTGACACATATCTCTCAATTACAAGTGACAATATTTTATTATCTAAAGGAAAAAAAAAACCCCCTATATTCATGCTTGTTTATACCTCTAAATATTTTGGGAATATATAAATAGAAGAATAAATGTGAGATGGTATTTAAGAAGGTTTATATTCCATATTATATATTTAAATGGTATAAGAAATTACTTTAAAAATCCTGATTTAGAAAAGAAACAGGGGGCTTCTTTGCATTGCCTATCTTATGCTAGTTGGACTGTTTCTGTGCTAATAAACTCCATGTTTACTTCACCTAGGCACCTAAAACTCAGACTACATAAATTTGTTGAACACTTATACAGCATAAGCAGTATAATTTATTTGGCAGCATCCTAATTAATTTGTATTTTACCACTTTAATAGTGGGGTTGAAATGTATTTTATTTTTAATAAGCCTTATGTTACTGAGCTATAGCTTTGCCCTCACAGTTTTATATGACAAGCAGGATTACAGAGTAAAGAAGATAAATTAACTGTCCTACACAATGAAGTGGATTCTCTGCTTCCCTCTGGTATGCAGTTACTTGATGGTGATTTTAGACTGCAGTATTTAAATTAAAAAAAAATCTTAAATAAGAACAGCTTTTTAATGCTGTTCATCACTTATATGATAATCATAGTAATATCATTGGCATTCAGAAGTCTGTACACATTTTTTACAGTCTACTAAACTGTTTTGATGTGGCATTTATCAAACCAAGGAAAAGACAAAGAAAAAAAAGAAGACGCACTACTGTGAATTAAAAGATAACAAAGCCAATACAGTAGCATTGATTCACAATGTTTGTATACTTCTACACTCAACTATGGCTATAATTTCATCATATTGCCAAAAAAATTTATTCCTCTGTTCTTTGACCTTCCCTCTATTGCCACAGAGAATTAGAGGTGAGGTAAACACAAAATCATTGTTTTATTGGAATATTGCACAAGTAAATTGTATTTGATGGTATTGACAGCCTTCTTCATCCTTACACCATTTTCTGACAGAGCAGGAGGGAGTCATATGAGTCAAATGTTTAGCCCATGATGAAGTAAGTATTTCATCATCCACATATATTTCTGTAATATCAACAGGTTGCAGAATTAGCACAACTCTTGGAGGGGATGGGAATTTTCAGAGAGGATGGCCTGGCCTATGGGTTTGTTTGTTTGTTTGTTTGTTTGTCTGTTTGGGGGTTTTTTGTTTGCTTGTTTTTTGTTGTTTTGGGTTTTTTTCTTGTTTTTTTTTTTTTTTTTTTAATAAACACTACGAATTTTGGCTTGGAGCTATTATTTGAACACATTAACCACTGAAAATATATATTTATACATGTATATATCAGATAAGTAATATACCTTTCTTTTTCTTTATTTCCATGGTCTATAGGGTTTTTTTCCTGTTTTTTTATATGAATATTTCTGGCAAGAGTGAAAACTAAAATGTACATAAACATTTTTGGAATTGTATGGTAACCGCAAAGACCATTGAAATATAATTTATCAACTATTTTAGATCATGACAGCTGCTACTTTCATATGCAGATCTCTGTAAAACTCTTCTAAAATAGAGGTATTATATGGTCAAGGGTAACTTATCAAAGAAAGTTTTACATGTTCTAATAAACTAGAACATTTAAATGTTTGTCAGAAAGATAAGATATACATATATTTTCTTATATTTTTTTTTATTTAGCATTACTGATTGTGAGGCCCAAGCCTGATTGGCAGCAATTTCCTTAGGTTCAGTGTCTTGCAATGGAGAAGTTGTCCATGAGAGTCAATTTCAAAAATTTGTAATAAAAAAAAAAAAATTGGCAACTTTTAAGAAGTTTTTTGAAAGGCACATCTTATGTTACAGCTGCATAATAGGAAAATAGTTAATGAAAATACATTTTGAAAATAAATTTAATATATTTTTAAACTGATAACTCAGCAATAAGAATCAATCAAGTTGACTGACAACATAAATGCCATGCCAAGAATTCTGTAATTAGGTGATTTTTCATAGTAGCCTTGGAATTAAAGTGAAATATGACAATTTTTATCTGGGGGAAATGGTAATGGAGATACTTCTGACCAGACTTATTGTGTATGGATGCACTACTCTATTTTCTTAACAACTAATAGGTTTTTTTTTTTTTGACCAAAATAACGGAACCCTTAAACAACAGCATAAGTTGAGTAAGGTAAATATAAACCAAAATTCAGTCCAGATTTTTCCCTGTAATAGCTCAGTCTGAAAATGTAACATATTAACACAAATTACATTATCAATACTCATATAAAGAGATCTTCCAGAAAAATCAGCATCTCTATACTTAAAGATTAAAATAAGCCCATAAAATCTTAGAAAATGAAGGGATTTAAATTGCTATCTAAATTATGACTTCAGCTCAGTCAGTTGTAATAATGCTTACTGCTTATACACAGATATTTGAAAATTACTGATACAGAAGTGTGTTAAATGTAAGACATTAAAAGTTGCCACGATAATGAAAACTTTCAGAGTTGTAAAAGTTTTCTTTCCTTATATTGAACTGTATTGCAATATGCTTTCTTGACTGACAGCTAAGTTGATTTTTACTCTTATATGTATTTACCAATATTCTCTTAAACTCTAATAGAGGCCAGGAGCTCTTTGCCAAATGTGAGGCAAGAAGACAATCCCCATCCAAAGAATTTTAAAACTAAGTAGAAGACGAGACAACAGATGGTCTGAGACAGATGGTTGCAGGCTATGAGTGGTAAAATAAAGCCCAGAGATGATACTAGGCAGTGGTTTTAAAACTCTGTAAGTTTAATGATTGTCAGATGCTTTGAAGATTGCATGAGAAAACAGAATTTTAATTGGGGTTCTGAGGAATTGCAATGAAATCTGAAGATATCTATAGGGGCTTTTTCATTGGGTGCAATTAACATTTTTAATGTTTATGTCTATCTATATAGTCAGATATATACATATATATATTCATGCATATATAGATAACTGCCTGAAAAACTTGCAAACTATGATAAGTTACATTTGGGCACAAGATTCCCCCCACTAAGGTGAGATAAAATGATAGATGAAGGGTAATTTAGACCATAACCTAAAAAACATGGTTCAGGAAACAACTAATTTGCCAGTGCTGAGAGAACTTTATGTCATCTTATGGCACTGGGTTTGCATGGACAGGTTTTGGCAGTGGGGAGAGCTTATAGGGGTGGGCACCGGTGAGAAGTTGCCAGAAGCTTCCCTTACATCCAGCGGAGCCAATGCTGACCAGCTACAGGACAGACCCATCACTGGCCCAGGATGAGCCAATCAGAAAAGGTAGTAGGGCCTCTGTGATAAACATATTTAAGAATGAAAAAAGAATTACAGTGCAGATGTAGTGGTGCTCCAGTTGCAGAGGGAAGAGAGAGAGTGGCTTTGGTGGGCACCTGTCATCTATCCAGGGTCAACCCACCACTAATCTAAGTCTACCTTTCATTCTGAAGATGTATTCCCTCAGGTAAGCTGGTATTTTTAACCCAAATAATATTTGTATGAATAGCTTTACAGTGTGTGTTCTCTAGAACAGTATCCCAGATGAATCAGCTCTGTGATGGGTCTGACACACTTCTGAATGAATACAGACTGTTCACAAAACTTAAGCTCCACATACCTTTGAGAGAGGTTTTTAAGATTTTGCAGCTATGTGGAAAAAGCAAACAAACAAAATTCCTGCATCCGGTAAGACACTTTGAGCTCTGGTGGAATACTGTTGGCTCGCAGGTGGAAATTCTCCATTGTCTTGCAATGTTCATTGGCATGACCTTCCATTCACAGAGACAAGGGTTCATGGGGATAATGTTTCCCTGCTTCCCACACCAATTGACAAGTATAATTAATACTCTACCGGTGTTGAAGAGAAAACAAGTATTGATTCCAATGCTAATAATCAAGGAACTCACATAATGTCAAAAATCTTAGCTTTACCATGCTGTTACTTAAAAGAAGGGAATGAATGTTTACCACAATTCCTTTGTTTTTTTAACAAACTTCTACCATAGGCTTGAGTTACTTCTTTTATAACCAGTATCAAGAATCAAAGCCCAACAAACTTCGGAAATATTGTGGCAATACTAGTGGTAAATGGTTGTGGGAATAGTCAGCCAAATGGGAAAGTCAAGTAGGAAAGTGTGGTGGGTTGACTGTGGCTGCAAGTCAGGTGCCCATCAAGATGTTGTTTCACTCCCTCCTCAACAGGACAGAGAGAGGAAAAAAAAAAAGATGGTAAAGAACACAGAGGTCAAAATTAAGGTACTTTAATAAAGCAAAAGCAAAGGCTGTGTGCAAAAGAAAACAAAAGATTAATCTCTACATCCCATAAATAGGCAATGTCCAGCCACTTCCTCGGAAGTAGGATTTCAATACACCTTGCAGTTGCTTCAGAAGATAAATGTTGTAATAACAAATTTTTCCCCGAGTCCTCCCTCTTTCTCTCAGCTTTTAGTGATGAGCAAGCATGACATGATATGGATTATCCCTCTGACCTGTTTGGAGGAAGGAGTAATACACCATAAACTGTACAGTATAGTAGATCTGCCAGAATGCTTTAATACCTCCTTTAACAACTTATTCAAGAGAAACGCTTTTGGAAAGTTCTCATAATATAGACTGTCACTAAGACAGAGGAAGTGTCTAATCTGAGAGCACTATGGCTGAAATATTGTCATCGCAAACAGGGCAAGAACTGGTACTAACTTTTAGAGAGACCACCAGTGGGAGATTTGGTTTGTGAATGACAGTAAACCAAGACACTGAAAGGGTGCATAGTCACAAATGAATAGGCAAGTTCAGCACATTAAAGGACATAGCTGCTGTGCCCAGAACTTATAGGGAAAAGAAGGCATAATTATTTGAAAGAGTATAGTTTAATATGAGGTGTCTGGAATAATTTTTTCTGGATGGGAAAGACTACATACAGTTCCAGGGGAAATAAGACAAGAAGAATAACAGGTGAAAGACTAGAGAAAACAGAGTGGACTTGATCTCTGCGCTTAAAAAGCAAAAATCAAAACAAAGTAGGTGCAAAATTAGATTCTGAGTTTGCATTATACTCATGTCTGAAGACCTTCTGTTCTTTTCAATACATTGTACTTTCTTGGAATGATTAGTAAAATTAATTCTGACCAGTAATAAAAGATCTTCAGAACTAAAGGCTGGATATTTGAGTAAAAATGAGCTGCCCTCTACAAAAACAACAAATTCCTAATTGCAGTTTTGACAATTAATAGTATTAGAAAAGAAAAGAAAAGAAAAGAAAAGAAAAGAAAAGAAAAGAAAAGAAAAGAAAAGAAAAGAAAAGAAAAGAAAAGAAAAGAAAAGAAAAGAAAAGAAAAGAAAAAGAATATCACAAATTCAAATTTTCAGGTTGTTTTGTTTTGTTTTTTTTTTTTTTTTTTTTTTACTGTATTTTGATTTTTTTTTATTTTGGTGATGCAGAGGAATGGTTTAACAAGTCTGCATTAGATTCTTAGCTTGTTTTCCTTTTCACCTCCTTATTATCTAGTTTCATTATGATATCCATGTAAAACTGAAATAATTTTCAAAATGTCAATTTTAATTTTTTTTTTAATTTCATATTGTAAATACATAATTTATTAAATCAAGATGAAAAGAAGAAAGTCTTCAGTGATCTTCCTAAATTCTAAATCTTTCACTTGGGGTTAGACAAAAATATTTGTTTGGTAATCATTTCTATATGGTACTATTCTTTCTATATGAATGTCTCTAACTTTTTGCCTGTATAAAAATATGTGTTTAATGAAGCTGAAAATAGCCAAACTTGATTGAAAATTAAAAGTACTGTGAAAGGATATAATTCCCCTTGTTAAATATTTAATGCTAACAACAGTCTGTTTTATTTGTATACTTTCAGTGCTTAATGATTGGATGTTGCATTATGGACCAAGTAAGATTTGTAGTATCTTTACAAAAAGAAAGAAATTAATAATAATTCATTTTTTCCTTAGGCATTGGATGTATGATATCAATAACTTAGGGGAATTCTTAGGGGATAATACATCTATTTTTCTCTCTCTATGTTTATATATAGATCTGGAATTATCAGTATGGTTCATGACAACTTTTTGAAGAAGCATTTTGCAATGTCAAAGACATTTCGCAGACAGCAGACTATGTATGAAACCAGTATTGACTTGAACGGGAGGAATGTGAGAATGAGTGCAGGTATTTTAGGATTTATCCATAGGTTTTTTCCGTACCCACTATTTGAAAGGCTTCAGATTAACTATTTTTTAAAAGCCTAACCAACTCTTAAAAATAAGGCTACTAAACCAAATGTTTCACTTTTCATTGTCATTGGAATCAGAAGGATTTGTATCTATTTGTGTTTGGTTTGTAAAACTGTATTCTCAGTGACAAGAATATCACAAAGGTAATATTTTCCACTGATGTAATGGAACAGTATCTATACATGTTTTAATATGTTTTGAGACAGTCTATAGGAGAGCAAATTGATTTTCTGATGTGTTTGTTATTTTCAAGACTGCTGAAATGGTACAAATTGAGGAAAAATAATAATTGTGCTTATTAAGCCAGGCTTTAGTACATTAGATTTTCTCAGATAATTAATGCAGTTTTAAAAATAAAATGAGGGAAATATTTCCCAGAAAGCATCCAAAGGGTATATTATCTAATGACTTAAAATAGCTCTAGAGAACCTTCTACTATGTGGAGTCATTATTGTTTTTAATATCATTTGATGTTTGATTCTGTGTTCACTTCTCTTATGCTGATTTAGGTTATTTTTCTCATTAAGTATGCTTTGGTCAATTTAACTATTAATTGACTTGTAAATACTTGCTAAAATATATACTGATTAGGTTTTTTCATTGATGCTTTTTGAAAAAGTACTGTTGCTGCTCATTCTTTTTCTTCCTGTCAGGAAGAAGAATGGTATTTTGGAAAGTATTCACCTTAATCCCATTCTGCTAGGCTTTAAAAGTATGATACTTCTTGTCCATCATAAAATATCTATTGTATTGGGTCTGGCTGTGGTGAAGCTTATTATCCCATAAAAGCCCTGCACTGCTGGGAGGTGAGGAGTAGGAGAGAGGGCTTCCACCCCTCCCCTCTGTAAATCACATATCATGGAATTATAATTAAAATGCACATTCATCACACAACCTTCACTTGCATCAACAAAATCAACCAACCAAAACAACAGAAAAATTCCCTCCACAAAGAACAAAATAACATCTTCACAACACCATATGGAAGTGCATAATTTAAACACAATCTACCTGTAGCCCCTTCACCACAAATAGAACAAAAATTCTCCGTAATCATTCTACTCTAACATTATTACTCAGTACTTGTCTTGCCCACTACCTCCCATGATAACTACCCTTATCTCTAAATCTTCATGATTTCCCAGGTTTTGGCACCAAAAAACTGTGGTGGGTTGACCCCAGCTGGATGCCAGGCACCCACCAAAGCCTCTCTCTCACTGGCCTCCTCAGCTGTATAGGGGAGAGAAAATGTATGTCTTGGTTTAGATAGACAGGTATCTGCCAGGGAAGATTGGAATCTCTCTTGGAATGTAAGCCCACCCCCCCTCCCCCTTTCCAAATTATAATAAATTTGCAATTAAAAGGCTGTCAGGCAAAGATTTTGGGGATAGGTATAGAAGTTCTTTAATAGGGATATAAAATTTACAAATGTTGTAGTACAGAAGAATAAGCAGGTAAACAAACAAACAAAAAATCCTAGAAAACCCTGACAGAGTCAGAAATACAACCTGATACTCTGTTGGTCAGTGTGTTGGAAACAGTCCAAAAGTAAGCCCTCCTGGAGTGGCAGATGTGGTCCTGTTGGAAGCAGAGATGATTCTGTGGGGAAAAGGGTCAAGAGATGGGTCTGGTCTTATTTCGGCAGTCCCGTGGGAACACTGGATGTCTGGTGACACTTGTGGCTCCTTTTTATCTAGGTGGAAATGGTTTGGCTCGTCCTCCCTGGGTGGAGCATCTCACAATGGGATGATGCAATGTGTCATGTCATTTGGTGAGCTTTAATGGCCCATTAACAAAAAATATCCCCATGGGGCTAGTGGAAGACTGAACAGAGATAAACAATGCTCCACTTGGTTTTAACAGCTGGCTTGTTATCAGAGAAGGCAGTTACGCTCTCCCTTCTGGAGTTACAACAGGTAAACAAAACAAAAAACAAAAAAAAAACAACAAAAAAAAACCAAAAAAAAAAAAAAAAAACCAAAAAAAAAAAAAAAAAACCAACATATCCCCAAATGGGTTTCAACAGATGGAATAGAATAAACCTTTTTTTGGTTACAAAACCCAAGACAATGTAACAAAAGGTTCATGAGCTGAAACAATGACCAGGAGAGATCATTCACCAAATTCTGTCACAGGCAAAACAGACTTGGAGACATTAACTGAATTTATTACTAACAAAACCAGGGCAAGGTAATGAGAAGCAAAAATGCCATTTCCACCTCTTCCTTCTTCCCAGTTCTATCTCCTCTCCCCGCAGTGGAACAGAGAGACAGAGAATGGGAGTTATGGTCAGTTCATCACACATTATTCCTGCTGCTGCTTATGAACAGGAGTTCTTCCCTTGCTCCAATGTGGGGTCCCTCCCATGGGAGACAGTTCTCCATTAACTTCTCCAGTGTGAGTCCATCCCACAGGCAACGGTTCTCCACAGACTGCTGCAATATGGGTTATTCTTCCATGAGGTGCTGTCTTCCAGGACAGGCTGCTTAAGTGTGTCCTCCAGACAGTCACAAGTCCTAACAGGAAACCTGCTACAGTGTGGGCTCCTCTCTCCATGGGTCTGCAGGTCCCTACAAGGAGCCTGCTCCAGCAGGGGCCTCCCACGGGCTCTCAGCCTCCTCTCAGGCATCCACCTGCTCCAGTGTGGGTCTTCTTCATGGGCTGCAGGTGGATCTCTGCATCCCCACGCACCTCCAAGGGCTGCAAGGGCACAGCTGCCTCACCATGGGCTCCATGGGCTGCAGGGGATTCTCAGCTCCGGAACCTGGAGCACCTGCTCCCCTTCCTTCTGCACTGACATTGGTGTGTGCAGGGCTCCTACTCTGACATATTCTCACCCCCCTCTTCTCTGAGAACAATTACATCTGCACATTTTTTTTCTCCCTTCTTAAATACGTTATCACAGAGGCATTACCATCATTTCTGATTCTCTTGTCTTGGCCACTTACAGATCCATCCTGGAGCTAGCTGGCATTGGCTGTGATGGACATGGGGGAAGTTTCTGGACACTTCTGAGAGAAGCAATCCCTGTAGTCTTCCCCACTACCAAAACCTGCCCATGCAAACCCAATATCCCCTCTTTTATATTTTTTTTTCCACATGAGCAGTCCTCTGAACCTCTATTCTCTCCTTACACAGCACACTATCATCATCTTAGCAACAAATGTGTACATTTGCAATAAAAATAAATTTTTTGAAGCAGTAAAGGAAAACAAATTACAGTGTTCACAATGATTTTAGTTTATCAAATCTCAATGAAGTTTAGATGAATCCATGATCTTCCCAATTACAAAAAAAAAAACCCCAAGAACAACAAAAAACCCCATACTTCTCTATAAATCTGGGAATAACTACAGTTACCTTTCAGTATTCTTGTCCTGTAAACAGAACAAACATAGGACAATGTCATACAATCAGCAATGAGAAAGTGTCTGACACCGACACAGCTCCTCATAAATATTATTACAGCCCACTACAGATACTTTGTTATATTTTTTTGCTCTCAGGAAAAAAAAAAAAAAAAAAGAAAAGAAAAAAAGGAAAAAAAAAAAGCTAGAAAGTTCATGTACTATATTGATAATACTTGATTGGATGAAAAAGAAATAAAAAGAAATGCAGTAGAACAGAGAGAAAAGTATTTTAAACAATCCATTCAAAGTTTACATGAAAATTGAACCTCCTACCAATGCAAGGAATAATGTTTTTCTGAATTTAAAAAGATTAGATCTTTTAGGGTTTTTTTTTCATCAGAATGTAGTTGCTTTATTCTACATTGTTCTGGGGAAGTAAAAGAGAATTTATTTAATAAGTTTTGAAGATGTGGATTCAGAAATGCCAGAAGAATATTGGTGTTTATTGAGCAGTAATTTGGGAAGAAATCTAAAGAAAGGGGTGAGAACAGACAATCTAGTTAATGATTGCTAGTTTTTCCTATGGGATTAAGCAGTCTTATCTCACAGTTCCTTCAGTGGGTGTTAAGGATATCCTGAAGTTTTTTCAGTGCCCAGGTCATTGACTCAAAACCAGGAAAATATTCTTCTTCTGTCTTCTTTCCTACCCAAATATTAAAAATCAAACTCAATCAGTTCTGAATTGTCATTAAAATACACTTTCACTAGTGCACAAAAGTTGTCAGATAAGAAAGTATATAATATCAAATACATTTCAAATCTTCAAGCATTTTTAAAGATGTATTAAAGGAAGATGGAGCACAACTTTTTGAACCACAATGATATTGTATCAGCCATGGAAACAAATGGGAAAAAAAATAATGCTGGTACACTTTCAAGCTTCACAGAACAAACTCTCAAGATAACACAGTATAATCAATAATGAAAAAGTCTAAATTGCAATTCAGTCTTCTTGTATAAAAATGGAACTTTTCCTAGTTGCAGTCTTCAACTTAATTGAAGTATTATTGAAGAATTCTTTTCCAAAGGGAGCTGTTATCCCTATGAAATGAAAACATTTATGACGAACAGCTTGATAACTGGATAGTTTCTTCCTTTGTAATGCTAATTATTCTTATAAAGAAGACACAAATAGAAAATGGGTTGTATCCAGTTTCAGGCACAAGACACATAAAATAGGACTTTGAGATGAACAAAAATTTTCATCAAATATGCTAAGACTGCATATTTTCATTACAGATCATTACCTATCTGAAGTCAGACTCACAAATGTGCTAAAAGATATTAAAAAGTAGGCATTCTGGAACATAACTTTGCCTATACATACTTGTGAATTTCAACCACAGGACTATGCAAATCCAGGTATAGCTTTGGTATATTTTTACTAAATGTATCAATGTTAGTACACAACTTGAAATAGAGGACTTTTAGATTTCACTTTTAATGGAAAAAAACCCCAACCAAACCCAAACCGGCTGTGCTTGTGTGCATTTCCCTCTGAAGAGTTCTCACTGTGGTTGCATCTTATCATTGCACAGGGAACTTCCTTTAGCACATATTTAGTTATATGATGATTTAAGCATTATTTTAGCCAGGAGTTTGAAGTCTAGCGCATACTCAAATGCTTTAATTTCAAGGCTATTTTTTATTTACAACACTGATTCTGACATAAATCCAAAAAAAGGGAAGCAGATTGCAATTAATTTTATCTTCTTGTACATTTTTTAAAAATCTGTATAGTCTTCACAGCTTTTATAAAATCACCAACAGTAGTGTAAGACGTATGGTAACTCCATCCAGATCTAAAAGCTTCTCTTTTTTTGGTCTCATGCTATCTGATTCTAGAGATTAATATTAATCATAGAGTGGATTTGGCTGGAAGAGACCATAAATTTCATTTACTTCCAACCCCTCTGCCATGGGCAGGGACATCTTTCATTAGATCAGGTTGCTGAGAGCCCCATCCCACCCAGCCTCATGTCACCAGTGACAATCTAAGAGAACAATCTGTCTATTACATCTATTTCAAAATATGAACTAAAGAAAGACAAACAAAACCCCAGCAATCTCCAAACCAACTAAAAAGAAAAAAAAAAAAAAAGAAAAATAAGAAAAAAAAAAGGAAAAAAAAAACCCAAAAAACCCAAAAAACCAAACAGTTCATGAGATGATGTTCACATGACCTTATGTAGGTGTTTAAATAAGAGTTCTGTTTTTCTGCTGTAGTGCTGTAGTTCATCTGCCATCACTCAGAGAAGTCAGGGAAACTTCCATATCCCAGATAAAAGAATACATAATATTTTTTTCTTTACACTGCTTCTGAAGTTTTTGGTAAATGAGAATTTCATAAATCTGGGAATACCTGGAACAGATCTAAATTCCACTCTTGGGCCATCAGGGGCAATCATGACACCATTCCCATGAATTCATACATCACTTGCAGTCTTCCAAAGGACAGCTGCTCCTACAGGAATAAATGAGTCAACATTGCACCTAACAAAGCCAAAATTAAGTATGATAAAATCAAACTTTTGTAATGGCACACGTGGATTTTACTGCAGGCTTAAACTATTAAACTGCTACAGAATAAATTAAAATAATAGTGAATGAAGAAAAGTATTTCTCCCTTTAGCTTTTGATTAAAAATGCAAATTTCTTTTCTCATTCTATTCCCTGTTTCACTTGAAGGGGGTGGGGGAGTAGGCAGTAAGCAGGCAGCTGGGTGGCACTTAGATGCTAGCTGCAGTTTAACCATAATAGTTCCCTGTAACAGATGTTTCTTGAGGTCAAAAATCTCTTTACTTGCAAGGCAGGACATCCACAGTGCCTTGTTTACACTGGTTTATATCAACCCATGAAGACATTTGGTAGGCTGTGAGAAAAGTAAACACCTTGAATAGACAGAAAAAAAAAAAAAAAAAAAAAAAAGAAAAAAAAAAAGCTTTTGCCTCTTTTGGAAGTTGTTTCCTTTTTGCTGGCACATTCTGTGATAAATGATAAATGAGGACGCAGAGCCATTCACTCTGAACCAGCTGTGGTCATCAACACCCTTAACACTGAGAACAGATAAATGATTTGTGATGAGTACTGACCAGATCCAAATAAATCACTGAAACTGGAAAAGTCTCTCGGTGCAATTTCTCAGCACAGAATGGTGTTATAGTGGAAAAAATAAAACAAAAGGACAGGATTAGAAAAAAAATCTAAATTAAATTTGGTAATATTTCAAAATATTTAATTTTCTGAAAAATAATAATGTATAGTACTCTAGCAACCTCAGAAGTGTACCAATTTAATATATAAGTATAAAAAAATTACACAACATAGACATATTTTCCTGTGTCTAAAGGAAATAGTTAACCCACCAACAACTACTTCAGCTATAGTTATTTTCAAGTATTCCTAAAACAAAAAACTGGGAACCTAAATCCAGAATGCCTAATATTACTTTTCAAAAAATCAAGAATACATATTTCTATATTCAGTTAATCTTGCCATTTTGATAGATCAAGTCAAACTCAAAAAAAAAATTACTAAAAAAAAATAATTCGATTTTATTGATACAGTTATTATCAGTCTCAATAGGATTTTGATTTTTTGCATAATTAATAAGAATTTATAAATCATTAATTTTGTTACAGTAAGATAATTGTAAATTATGAGAATGAAGTCCTGTCCAGATATTTAACACATTTGCTGGTATCTAGAAATGCTTAAATTCGAGGGAACATTTGAGTTATACTTTGAGGACTCTACAGCACACAATTGAACATCATATGTTGATACTAGAAAATAATCCCAAATTGAATTATTTTAACTCCTCCTAAAGACACAGACCTGAGTTTTCATTTTGAATTCTTTTGCCTCTGGGATCTTCCTGAAAAGGAACCTTTGCCTCATCGTCATCTAAAAAATATCCCTTCACTTTTATTCCAGAAGTACAAAACTGATGCCTTCATTCTCTTACAAGATCAAATACACCACATAAAAATCTCAAAAACATCACTGCATCTATCATTATATTACCCTGGAACCTAGAACCATATACTTATTCTTCCCTTTGCATTCCCGAGGCACTTTGGTAGACCCAAGAGGGTATATGTCACTTAGAAATCCACCATGGATCTTCTATTTTCCACCTGAAATCCTTGCTCACAAGCTTACTCTCACTGCCTCTCAGCTTCTTTCATCTTGAGGAATCATCATTAATAGTAATAAAGTGTGCACAATTAAAGCCTAATGAAGTATCAACTACATCCTTAAGCTTTTCTTTACACTTAGAAAGATTTGGAAGTTTCTTCCTAGCAGGCATTGCACTTGGAAATTGAGTTCTTCAAGCATGACAATATTGTCAAAGGAAAGAGTGTTGCTGTTTTTCTTTCATCTTATAGCACAGAGGTTGCAGACCAGCCTTTTGCTTTTATATTCCACCCTCGCTTTCAAAAATGTAGTTTCACTTGTCTCTCTAAAAACACCCTTATTTATGCTACTTTGGGCATGCTCTCTCCTCTCCAGATTTTTTTTTTCTCTGTTTGATTTGTTGTTGCTTTTTTCCCCTCCTTTGTTCTGTTCTTGGAATTTTTTTTTAATTTCATTTTTCAGTATTTCCTCTCCTCTACTTGACCAAATATGTTCAGTATTTCTAAATAGTCTATGCCATGCCTCACTCAATTCACTGAAAAACTGAAATTTTCTTATGTTTGTTTTCTGACTCTCACACTGTGTGTTTTACACTGTTCCTCAAGAAACACATTCTCAACAAAACAACTGTAAATTGTTTTCTTGAGGGTGATTGCATGTCCCTTTGACGAGAAACTCCCATCTGATTTGTTTGGTAGCTCTGAACTTGAAGAATGTATTCAAGGATGTATTGTATTACCCTTTACAAACAAAGGGTATTCTGTATTGACAAATGAAAAGAAATTTGTGTCTGTTGGTCACAGGTTCTCCACTGCAAGGAAAGAAATGTTTTTATTTCTTCTGTATCCCACACAGAGATGAGAATAAAACAGGTATCAAGGCAGTAAGTCTTCTATCTGCTCCATTCAAGATGTGTCCATCCTCTCTACTATAAATTCTTCTTTCCAAGAGTTTACGAGTTATATTGCAATAACTTTTATTGAAGCTTTTGTCAGACTTCTGTAACACAGTTCACTTATCCCTCTTGTCTACACAGGGATAGGAGAGATAGTCTTTTAGAATCATATATGCTCTATTCCTCTTGAGATTTTTCTCAAGCACAGCAAGAGTAGCTTTTACTGGGAAAGCTTTCCAGTAAGAAAATAAAGTAGAAAAATTGCTATCATCTCTAGTTGAACAGGATTTTTGTTGTTGTGGTTATTTTTTTTTACTTCCCATATAAAGAACTGGGTAAATGGTGTACATTGCTGTATCATTACACTCAATTATTGAAATTAATAATTATAATGGCTATAAATATATTAATTCAATATAATTACTTATATGGTAATTTAACATAACCAACAAATGAAATTAAATATGATTAAGATATTGCAATATTGCTTACAAAACAGTAAATCCTTTTAGAAAGAATTTTAAACAACAATCCACAGTGAAACATGACAGGACTATTAATTTTGTCAATTGAAAAATAATCAAAATAATTTTAATTTCATACAATCTTTAGAATTTTTGGAAGAATTCTACTTCTTTCATGAATTTCTTTTGATTTGATTATAGATATATACTGTATTTTTTTGCAGACATATGATAGGATAAGGTGAAGATGAAGGAGAGATTTACTTCATCATTAAAAAATTATTTTAAACCCAAAAATTGTTAATAATACCACTACATTAACTATGGACAAAAATTTGCCTCTTTGAGATCCACTTTTATCTGACAAGGCTGTGTAACGTTTTTGGACTGTGAATTTTATTTATGATTTTAGGAATGTAAGCAGAAACTCTTGTTAAATGCCTAATTTTTTTTTTATTTTATTTTATTTTTTTTTTTTTTTTTACTTTTGGAACACTTTGTTAAAAGAAAATAAACTACATGAATAAATGCAACTGCTAAAGTAGTTATTAAAATGTCCTTTTTTAATAGTGTTCTGCTATTTTATTCTTTAAAAAAAAACCCCAAACCTTCTAGATGTAGAACAAAATCAAAATTACTTTATAGCATCCAAGATCTCTTCAAGATTCAAGATAAATTTTTGGATGACAGAACATTACACAATTGTGTTAAACAGAAATGAAGAAAGTTTTCTAATCTTCCAAATTAGTCTCAAGATCTTGTTTTCAAGTCCTTTGAAATTTCACGTTACATAAAATGTAACAAAACCTTAGACACTTCATGGTCTATTCATCCTAAATCCCATGCACTTCTGGCTGAAAATGGTCATCTATTGTTCAACATGCTGTAATCCAGATTACAACTTTAGATACTTAGCCTGTTTAGCTACAAATTCAATAAGGCATTAAAACACTTTTCTACCGTAAAACACGCTGATTGTGAACTGCTCTTATAAGTGCTAATTCATGTAAACAGTTTTTAAAATCTTAATTAACGTAAGATGATTGAGAATAATATAGGTTTCCAGACTTTCTAAGTCTTGAGAGCATTCCTACTGATATCTAGGATTTGGTGACTCCAGGCTTCCAGGTTGTTTGCAAAGAATGGAAGAGGTGTAAGCATTCTGTACTAGAAAAGAATTTTCAGGATTCCCAGGCTCCCTTGTTCTACAAGAGGTCATATTCTTGCATAAAAAAGAATGTATGCATCTGCCTTTATTTGCTAACAGGCTTTTGAAGAGTGCAACAATCATTACACTTAATTCACCATAACTTAAATTAAAATCAAAAAAACTGGGAAAAATGCACATATATGTTCTCAATTGTTCTGTAATATAGCAGTCGGCAACTCTTTGTGAGGGGAAAAAGGAGGTGAAATCACTGATTTCTTCTCTGGGGTGACTGGTGGCAAGACACGAGGAAACGGCCTCAAGTTGTGTCAGAGGTGGTTTATGTGGGATATTAGAAATTGGTTCTTCATCCAGAGGGTGATTGGGTGATTGGAACAGGGTCCCCAGGGAAGTGGTCACAGCACCAGCCTGACAGAGTTCAAGAACTATTTGGACAACACTCTCAGGCTCATGGTGTGATTCTCAAGGTCCTGTACAAAGCAGGGAGTTGGACCTTGGTGATCCTTATGGGTCTCTTCCAGCTCAGGATATCCTATGATTCTATATTTGCTAAGCAATTTTCTTTTTATCTTTCTACCTTTTGGTAGGAATCGAAGTGAGAACTTTCTTGAAACCTCACACAAAGGAAGTATCAGGCTACTAAGAGTAATTCCGCTCAAGTTCACCATTATGAATTGACATGTTTAAAATATGTTTAGCTGATAGAAAGTCCTATTTTAAGTTTTTATAAGAATCATATATGCACCTTCTAAAATAATGAGACAAAAACACAGGGTTTTTTTGCTGATACTTTTATGGTTACACATACTTTTACTGTACAAAGAAGTAAATGGGTAAATTATCTTTCTCAGTGCCAGGCATCTCTAATTTTTGGTGTCTACTGTAAACTACATTAATGATATTGATCAATAAGTAATTAAAAAAAAACAAACTCCAAAATAACATGAAGTCTAAGCATCTAAAATAGCTAAGTAAACTGATTAACTAAATATTAACAATTTTACTGCTTGATCTTTAAACTGCAGGAGCTATTTTATCAGTAACTTATTTCTTAAAGATTTTAAAATATATAGCTTATTAGAATATGCCTCTGAGATAAATGACAGAAGGTTTATTTTTATATTTGTTAAGCAATTGACTATATAATGACACGTTTGCAAGTTCTTAGTGATTAAATTTTATTTCTGTTTCTAAATGGAAAGAGATGCATTGCATTGATCCAAATTGTGTCAAAAAAAATGGAAAAAATGTTTTTAACTTAAGTAGGATGAATCAGGTTCTTGTAGAACAAAGACAAAAAGAAAGGAAACAGAATAACATATTTGAGAGCTTTGTATGAGTACCAATAAAAAAATGTACAGCATGAATATTTTTTCAGATATGCATTACTTCATTAGAAGTATATTATCTGAAACCATACACTGACCAGCACTGTGCAAGGTTTCACAGTAGCATATGAAGTTAGACATTTCTGAGATACTTGGCTTAAATATTTGCTTTCAAAAATCATGCAAAAAATAGTTTCAGTCTGTTTTTTAAATCACATAAATCCAGATAATTATTTATTCTGCTGTTTATTATGTAGATTGGAGTACTACCAAATTGCTGGTCTTTGTTTGCTTCCTTTTTAAAGCCTTATCTCACTTAATTTCTTCTTGATTTGAGGAAGTTTCATGTCACATAACTTGAGGCACTTGGCAGATTTATTTGCTCCACTTGTGGTCAACAAAGAGTTCAGTTTGCACAGAAAAATAAAAATTTATGATAGAACACAAAGAGTCATTATTCTTTCTCCACTGATTTGAGAAAGAACACAAAAAACCCCAAAACTGGATTAGAGTACTAGTTTTTAGAAGCTTAAGTCAGATAACGTGAGACAACTGTAGATATCTTAGTGTATAGATATTGCCTTACGTAGCTTATAATAATAAAAGCATCCCTATTAATTACTGACACAAATCCATATTGCATATGGCTCATCTGTAGCAAAGGAAGCTCTGTCATTCATTCCTTCTGTGTCTGATCTTAGTTTATGGATATGTATTTTCCACCTGCTGCTTAGTAACATGTTTAAAATTTCATGTCAATTTGCACTTCATCATTCCTCCACATCCATATTCTTTTTCCACCTATATACACACAAGTCAATTAATTCTGAACCCAAGTTTCTGATTCATCATTCTTCTTTCTCAGTAGGCCTAGGAAAAAATTATTAAGTCTGTGTAATATTCTGATAATTGCATGCATTTTAAACTATGTATAAGAAGACATATATCCTTGAAGTATATTGTATCAGCTAAATTTCATTGTATATAATTCTGGAATTTACAAATTGCATAATCGTAAGATATTATTAATGTCCTAAGCTCTATCAGTATTCATCCTTTAGTAATGATCACTTTTCGTATGTAGGGTTTTGAGACTCAGTAAAGACAGTATCTACAATTCCACATTGAAAAATCATTTAAGACATTAGAACTGCAAAGATTTTGTGATGAATTCCACAACTGAAATGGTATGACTCTTATGAGAATGAGACACTGGCTGACATAAATGATGTGAGCAGAAAAACAAAAACTCTGAGTGCTGTCCATATCACACTCTAGAATATAATTTCTTACAACAGTGGATTTATTTTATTGCACAACACTATAATTGCGAAGTTATTTAAATGGAATCTATCAGCAAACCTGCATGCTAAGTAATCTACTGACTACTTTTAAAAGGGAGTAAATTAAAATTACGGTTCCAAGCAGATCATGGTTCCACAATAAACACAGTAAGGTAGCTGAGAACCATACTGTCTAGAGAGGAACAATCTCTGTGTGTGCTTAGAGGCTAAGGCAAAAGGAAAATCCAGTTACACTTATCGCTCCTGCATCACAATGAGGCACAGTCAATGCTGGCATTCAGAGATATTCATGAGTTAGCCAGCGTTTTCTCAGTCCCAGTAGCCAAAAACAAGTATATTGGAGGGGGTGGGGGTAGAACAGGACATCACAAGACACTCTGAAAATATTTCAGAAGGTTTTGTTTACTTCAACATGATTCACTTTGAATTTGTTTCTGGTGACTTCCATGAGCCAAAGTGCCATTTTCTTCTCCATTCCATGACACATTCTTCCTTGCTTTAGTTTGATATCTCTGAGTGAATCAGGCAAGGCAGAGAGATTGCCTCAAAATAACTTTGTTGATATGATGGAAAAGCACAATGTAGTCAATCATAATAAATAAATTTATACACGCTATGTAAAAAAGCATTAAGACTTGATGAACAGCAGCAGTCTTTGCTGTGTTTTGCCAAAGCAAACAATTTGATAAATTCTATTTTTATTAGCTAGCACTTTTTAAATTCAAGGTAGTTCAGCTTAGTACAGTACAATTATCATCTTTCCCTTCTTTTTGATGTGCCCATGAATTCTCAATTCTTACATGCTAGTTAGTTGTTCAGAGCCAAGGGAACACCTTTTCTCATGATTAAACTGATTTAAAAAGAATTTTGACTTGCTTAATTAGCTCTCTAGAACTGCTAATAACCACACATTCTCCACTGTGAACCATGTAATTATTGTGACATTAATTCTCTCCCTGGAATACTTTATCCTTGATCTGATTATTTCTCTTTTTCGATTGCTGGCTGGTGATTTAACTTCTGCATAACAATGAACACCATAAACATGTTTGACTATTATTCAGGATCTTCAGTATCCTTCCATATGATGCAAAGATTAAATCCACAAGTAATAATAACATGCTGGTTACTAGTGATAAAGCATACAAATAAAATACAAAAAAAAAAAAATCAGCTAAGCTTTTGTAATTTTTGTAACGTTGTGCAACTGCTTTCAAGCATTCATGTATCAGCTTGCCAATCTGTCACATCCTTACCTGAGCAAGTTTGCAAAACAAGGACAGAACTGTGGAAGAAAAAATTTCCTTTACTTTAACAGATAGAAATCATACAGTTTTTCTAGAGAACACATAGCCTCTATGATTCCCTCTGCTTTTAGCTATGTTGTACCTTTAAGGAGTTTAAGTTCAGTGCAGTTTAGTTCTTCTGGTGCAAGTCAGAGTGGCTACAAGCCTCTAAAAGCACTTTCTTCATAGCTGGGGACTAGATAGACCACTCTTCTTTTTGTCCAAATCTACCACTCTTACACTGGGACTGTGCTTGAAAGATATGCTACCGTTCTTCTACATTGCTAACTATCCTACAAATATATTTACAATGATGAAAGGACACTGAGTTTTAGACGTACAATATTGAAAAAAAAAAAAAACCAAAAACTTAATAGATTGAAAAGACTGAATCAGTCTGTATATACAGAAGGGTTTGGGGAACAGTAGGTTGAAAGTTCCCTAAATGCTATAGTAAAAGGCAGCAAACAGTAAAATTAGCTGGGGCCCCGGCATTTTTGCCCTTGGAAACTTTGTGCTATCTAGGTTTGAGGAATAGCTTCTTTCCAGCTGTTGGAAAGAAATCATGTTATCTAATTCTCTCACATTTTCTAAACAGTGAAGCTACTTATGTGCCATAGTGACTTACTGTAGCACAGTTTCTCAGAGAAAGGGGACATGATTTATATGTAGAGTGAGATAAGTGAGATTTGCGCTATCCCAGACTGGGCCTCAGATTCAAGGCCTTTGAAGCCTGTGACGCAGTTAGAAATTCCTGATTAAGGTGTTCACAAGGGACAAGGTGTTTTTAGGTATTAATCAGTACAGTTTGTAGTGTGAATACTTTAGCCACCTTGTGAATAAGATAAATGGTGTTTGTTTGCATTTTTTCCTATGCTGTGTACCAATGAGAAATACTTGTAACTGTAAACTATTTCTAAGTGTATATAAGCTGCTATCTTAGAGAGAATAAATGGAGAACATATGAGAATCATATTGGTTCAGACGTGTGTTTTCCTCTAGTCCAGCTTCCCAATATTTTAAGGTTTCCCTGTCTCAACTTACATCTCTGCATGACACCATTGTAGTTACGTTTTGTCACTTCACGATCATGGGCATGAATTTTCAGTTTTCTTCTGAGTTGTTCTGGGTATTGTGGCTTGCTTGATTAATTTCTTAGTCCCTTTTATATTTCAGCAGACAGCCTTAAAAACAGAAACAAGTTTCAAAGTACCTAGAATGAGTAAGACAATTCTGAGGTGTTTAACCACCACCAGTCACCTCTCTTAATTGATTTCTTTATTTACCAATTATTTGGTTGATACATAATGATTCCTAAAATGTTATTGTCATTAGCTATTTCACATATGAAGACAGACTTATACACATTGTCAAGAATTGTCAGGACACTACCACACCCCACTGGTCTTTCCCAGTCTCCCCCGCTAACTCCCAAACCCTGGAGAAAAATGGACCCTGGAGAAAAATTTCAGCTGAGTCTGAGGCCCTCAGTCTCCTGCCCCACAGGAGTGCTGGTCTCAGCCCTGTCCCCAGGATGGACCTTAGAGTCTTTCTCCAGCCCCATTCCTGTCACCTTGTCCTATTCCTGGAGAGGTTCTGACATCAACCTGCCACTTGCCTTCCCAGGAATGTTAACACCCCATTACAGCACCAGGTTTTGCTCCCTATAGTCAGATCCGGAGGTATGGTGCCTGCGGGGAAGAATTCTGCCAGCCCTGGGGTCACCCTTGGCTCACAGCTCATGGTCCCTTAGGGAGCAGTTGGCCCTTGCTGCACACTGACATGGATCTGAACAAGTGTACTTCGAGTGACATCCAGTGTGAGTGGCTCGAGGGCACAAATTTTGTTTGTAAATGGGTTTTGAAAGTGCATTGTACCCTTCTCTGTGTGACAGACAGCTCTTTTCTTTACTGAAGACTTCCTGTTAGACTTTGTGGTTAATCTCCAGAGGGCATTATTCCAGTAATCATTATAATTCATTTATTATTTAAAAATCTCAAAGTTTTAAAAACAGTGCAAGTCATACAACATAATTTTCCATAAATGACCACAACAAATCTGAATTTACTTCAGTATTAACTATCACTACTTCACACTACAAATGAACAGATTTTTTTATTATTTTTATTTTATTTTTATTGCTAAGACTTGTTATACAAATTTATATTGCCTGCATCTGGCTTGTTAAAATCTAATTTACAGTTTCTGCCTCAAGAGGATAAGAAGTGGCGTCTGTGTGCTTCATTGTATATCCCTGACAAACAATTCACTTTTGAACTCCAAATTTTTTCATGGTAAATTGGTTCTCTGATAGAAAAATAAACACATTTTTTTTCATGAAATGCTTTAGGGACAAAAAAAACCCCAAAACAACTATTTCTTTCTAGACAAATAAGCAATAATGGAACAAGTATCTGTATTAGAAGTTGCCATTTTGTAGTTTACACAGTAATACATAGGGGGGTTTTACCTTTAATTTCTCATTTGTTATCAAATACATGTCATTAGCATCCATTTCTTTGAATATCATTTGATAATTAGAATCATCCAAAATAATTGCTTTGATATTCCGACACAAGGGGAGGAAAGCAGTGGAGGGAGGATGCCCATTGACATAGGAAATTTCTGCTCCAAATGGAAGTTCTAGGTATTTTCCTTTAATCTTCACCTCCTCTATTCTAAGCACATTTTCATTAACCAAATTGTTGTAAAAGCATTTATTTTTTGTTTTCTTTCATATGTAATGACTTCTCCAACTACAGTCACTACTCCTGAATATACTTCTGTCAAGATTCAGTTTACAAAAACACAAAACACATTCCATCAATTTCCCACTTGCTTAATGCCATTCAAGAAGAGTTGTCATGATGCTTTCTTGCCACTAGTTTATCAGTAGCTGTTTTTATTTTAAAAAGGCTGCATTTTCAGGTTTATACTTCTATACATATAATAAATTCACATCTTTCTCCATGTATAAAAATTACCAGTCAAAAATACCCAAATGAATAAAAATCCAGGTAGCACAGTGTTACCAACCATGACAGAATGGATTGTCTAGGGCTCTGAAAAAAAAAAAAATAAAAGTTGGGTATTTCAAGAGCCCTGGAATAGCAAACCTGAAAGATAAGTGAGATAGCTATTTTGTCACTTAAAGTTTTATTTTATGTTTAACTTTATCCTCTTAAATTACAAAGTAAATAATTTTCTAAAGCAGCAGCACCTTCCTTGGAGACTACCTTTGTGTTAGACGGTTACAGTTCAGAACCTAAGCTAAGAACAAAAGAATGACATAATTCCAGAGCAAGAAAAAGTCAAAGCTAGAGACCTGAGGCCCAGAGCAAAAACCACGTTAAAGACGTTAGAGTTCAGAGATACAAGCTGTCCGTAAGTACAGAATACAGTTACAATCAGCTTAGGTCTGTAATTGTGACATTAAACCAATTATTTCTTGTCACTGACATGGATCATTGCTATTACACTGTACCACAAAAAGGTGTTAAATCTGGGCTTCATAATTACTGGACAACTGTTTTTGTTTTGTTCCTTTGTATTGTTCTGAAATGTAACCCCAATTTTATTCCTTCAGATTAAGCTAATAAACCCGTAAGACTCTCCAAGGAGCTAAAAGAAAGGGCCTGTTAAGCAAAAAAAAGAGCAGTTAAAAAGTCTAGTTGGAGACCAGTGACTAGTGGTGTACTTGGGATCAATACCAGGTCCAGTCCTGTTTAACATCGTAATTAATGATCTGGGTGACAGAGCAGAGAGACCTTGTAAAGGAATAAAGGATATTAGTTGTTTAGTGTAACTCACTCAGCATTAGCAGTTAGCTGTGCTGAAGCCTCAGGCCACACACTATGAACTTTTTGCTGGATAACTGAGCTTTTTTACTTACTTAAGTAAAAGGGATCCCCAGAACCTGTTCATACCGAAAGACAAGGCACTAAGGAAGGCCACTATCCCACCAGCACAAGCTGCAACATTAGGGACAAAAAAAGAGAACTGGTCCACCTAGAGACTGAAGAGAATCAATGGAGAATCAGAAGACCCCAGTTCCTAATATTTTTATTGGTTTGAACTGTCACACAAGAGGTAGGAAACCTAGATGATAAGGATATAAGTGCCTAGGGATTTCTTTGTTTGGGGTCCTTTTCTGAAGACACTGAGTTCAAGTTTTCCTTATTGCAATACATTTCAATTTTTAAATTATTTTTCCTGGAAGTGGATGACTGAGAATCTGCTGTGGGAAACCTAGGGCCAAGGAATTTCTTTAATGTACCCTCAGGAAATTTACAACTGACAGCACAAAGGGAGGGAGGGTACACTGCAGGTTGTGAGGCTATCCAGAGGGACTTCAAAAGGCTGAAGAAATGGCATGAACCCAAAAGGAGAAAGGCAAATTCCTGCACCTGGTGAGGAACAATACTGGGGGCTGCTCAACTTGGCAGAAAAGACCCAGGAGGTCCTGCTGATCGCCAGGCTGAACATGAGCCAGAAATGTTCTCTTGCTGCAAAGAGGGTGACTGGGGTATCCTGGGCTATGTCAGGCAAAATATTGCCCACAGGTCGAGGGAGGTGATCCTTCACCTTTATCCAGCAGTGGTGAGGCCACATCTGTATAGCTGCATCCATTTCTGGGGCTTGAGGGATACTATTGAGAGTTCAGCAAAACACCACAAGAATAAGGCAGGGACAAGAGCACCTCATAGAAGAGAAACAGCTGAGAAAGCTTGGACTGCTTTGCCTGGAGAAGGCTCTTGGAATCCTATCAATGTATATAAATACCTTCAGGGAGGATGCAAAGAGGACAGAGACAGATTCTTTCCCATGGTGACCAGTGACAGGACAAGACAAAAAGATAATAAAAACACTTTTTTTTTTTTTTTTTTTTTTAATGTAACTTGTTCTAAGTCTTGAGAAGATAAAAAATCTCACAATCTGTACAACTGTAGCTGGAACACCACTGTTGGGCTGCAGCAAGATTGCTGCTTCTTTCACGCTCAGTTTTGTATAGACTTGGAAACAGGAAGTGAGGTCAACCTCACTATCTCTACAAACATTTATAGATTTGGAACGGGATTCATTAGTCAAATCAAATTGAATGGCCACATAGAAAGCTTTGGAAACACTTGGGAAAGTGATTTGTAAGGTAGGTTTGGTAAAGTGTGCCAGCTCTACAGAATACAGGGAAGGTTGGTAGAAGACTTAAAGTTTTCTCAGTATTAACTATACAAAATTGCATTTTGACAAGTGTATATTCTCATCTACTGGTTAATATTCCGTATCACCTAATATTCAGTTTATCAGCTGATAATACAGAACACTGAATTTAACCTATTTTCTGATAGATGTTAAGTGAAAAGAATTTTCCTTCCCGAAACAAACAAAATCATGTAATTAGATGAATTTAAACAGCATTTCCTTAGCTGAAAGCTATTGATAAATCTTGCATTATTGTAGAATCCCCTACAGTCTGTGGCAATTCTAAGGCTTTTTGTTTGTGGTTTATTATCAGTATTATTATCATCATAATTATTATTATAAGGATTATTATTTCCACATCTTTTAGCCAAAATGCTATATACATACATAAAAACTGATTGTATACCAAAGATTATTCCTTACAAAGTGCTTACTCTTTCCTTTTGCATCTCTTAAATAACTGTACCAACTGCAATTGTATAATTTGAATTGCCAAAATTTAATCAGACAAAAAAAATATCGTTAGAACTTACCACAAAGCTCCCCATCCCAAAAAACACTTTAGTTTAAGTCAATCCTATAAATAAGATTTCCTTCAAAAAAGATTGGACCAGATGAATCTGTTAAGTATTCTGTGTTTTATAGCAACAGGAGTTATAGCTGAAAGTCCGACATGTATAGCAACTTAGATGTTGCATTATCTGCCTTTTCCTTGAGGCTTTTAAACATATGTTTCAGCTCCATCTGTTTTTTTTAAGATTTTAAAATGAAGTCCTTCATTCAGTCATACATTTTTTAAGATTAAACTTATTTAAGAAAGAAAACATGACATTGCAAATTAGAGCAGAGCTTTTGTAATAACTAAAAAAAGTATACATTAGAGTATTCATCCTTTCGTTTTTTTAATATTGGAGAAAATGCATGAAAGCTAAATAAAATGTACTTTTTGGGCTGCCCTTGTATTGGATGGGATTATGGGGTTTTAATCCGTGATTTCTCCTATCAGCCATTATTTATATTATGTTTCAATACTCTCCATTATGCTGTCCAAGACTGGTAATGTCCAGACTGTACATCCATGGCTTGCAGCTGACGAGGTAAAAGGCATCTCCGACAAAACAAAACAAAACAAAACAAAACAAAACAAAACAAAACAAACAAAAACAACAACAACAACAACAAAAAAAAAAAAAAAAAAAAAAAAAAAAACCACACAAAAACACCACAAAAAACCCAAAACCAAAACTAAAACAAACCGGGGAAAAAAAAAAAAAAAAAAAAAAAAAAAAAAAAAAAAAAAAAAAAAAAACCAAACAAAAACCAAAATACAACAATAAAAACCAAAGAAAAAAACCCAAACAAACCCCCTTCCCCAAAACCCCCAAACAAAGCACACACACACATCCACCCACCCACCCACCAAAAAGACCCAAAAAAAACCCAAAAAACAAAACAAAACCCCAACCCCCCCCCCCCAAAAAAAAAAAAAAAAAGAAAAACACCCCAAAACCCCCCCAAAAAACACCCCCAAAAAACCAACCAAAACCCACCAACACGTCTCAATCCCCCGGCGGGCGGATGGAGAGCAGATGAAAAAGCAGAGCCAGAAGTTCTCATTCCCACCTGGTCCGCTAAATGTGCATAAAGGAATCGTGCAGCGATGGTTAAGAAGAAAGGCAATGTCTTTACAAACAATTCTGTGGTTGAAGGAATGGGTGTTAACACCTTTGAAATGGGTCTTAATGTCTCTGCTAACTTCGGGCAGCAGGTTTGTTGCACAGCTCAGACACGTTAGCGATTGAAACAGACAAGTGAGTCTGCACAAGCCTGAACTTCGGAACTTTGGGGTAAAACAGTAAGTTCAAGGGAGGATATGTGGTAGGTGGTTTGGGAAGGCTGTACATAGCAATTACCGCAGCCGATGGGGAAAGGAAGAGGGCAACATGCGGCCGGGAGTTTAGGGGAAAAAGAGACTGTGCCCTCCGAAACCTCGAGAGAGAGAAAACCCCGTGGGCGTGGGCCTCGGTGGACTCTCCCTTTACTCGAATAAAGCTGCAGGACTTCTCTGTCTCGTTTCTGGACATAAACCTCTGGCGCTTGTGCATTTTCCTGCCGGTGGCACCTCCCTGGGAGGGCAAGAACAGCTTTGCTAATGGAGACTGGCAGGCTCCCACGCAGCTGTCCCTGGCGCCTCGCCGCCACCCCCAGCAGTGCCGCAGTGTGTCCTGGCAGCCTGTCTGCACCTTCCCTGGGGAGCGGATTGCCGGCCGGGCCTGGGGCCGCCCGCAGCGCCCAGCGCCAGGTGCCCGTTGCCAGGCAACGCCCGCCGGGAACCCCGGAACGCGGGCTCAGCCCCGCGGGGCCTTCACGGCCCCCCTCGGGTAAAGCCGCGGCTTCTTTTAGTTTAATTTTGGTTTTATTTTTACTGTTGCCGCGTGTGTATAATGTGTGAGTGACAGAGCTATTATTATCTAAAGTCAGAGCCAATCATAAGCAAGCAGCTGGTACGGAGTTATTATCGCAGTAGTGTGTGAACCGAAGTGGGGTTGGGGTTTTTTTAGGTATGGCATGGTTCTCTTAATTTAGCGCTTTTTTTTTTTTTTTTTTTTTTTTTTTTTTTTTTTTTTTTTTTTTTTTTTTTTTTTCTTTTCCTTTCACTGATTGTTTTCATTTCTGTATCGGGTTAATTTAAGAGTAAAAGCAGTGCTTGAATAAAAAGTCAGTGTTTTAGCTTTGACACTGACCACAGGAAATGCTTCCTCCTTTGTAGCCTTTCTTTTTGAAGATAAATTTGTTGTATTTAAACCAAGGTGGGGGTTGGTTCTTTGTTTTTGGTTTTGTTTGTGTTTGTTTGGTTTGTTTGTTTTTTGGGTTTGTTTGGTGGTTGTTGTTGGTTGTTTGTTTGTTTTTCTGGATGCCAGAAACGAATGTTCTGTCAAATACACTTTTTGTAAGGTACGTACCCCAAACGCTCAGGTTAGCATATGTAAACATTTGTCACTGTGCCAAATTAAGCTGAAAGGCTATTGAAGGTCCAGGTGTTTTGATCCCTGAAAAACCATAACACAAACCAATTCAATCCTGCAATGCACCACTCCCAAGAATGACCCTGAATAAACGTTATCATGCCCCCAAGCATGGTGGAAGAAGCATAAAAAGTCCAAGGGCAGGCACACATTGTTGTGCATTATAACCATGAATATATGGCTTTACTGAACTATAAAGCAATAAACATCTTATGTATACTGCAAAGACCTAGTTTCTTATAATCAGGCATTAGCTAATAAAACAGACATATAAAGCTCTGTTTTGAAAGGTGGTTTGGGGTGACCATTTCTTTTTCTTACAGATATTATCATGGAAAGAGTGGGGGAAAAAACCCACACAATTAAATTATTTTATTTAAGAGTTTGCAAAATGGACAGATAACCATGGGAACTTAATAAAAGCTCCCATTTTCTGTACACATTTTTTTTTTTTTTTTTTTTTACTTGAAGCTCTTTCAGGATAGAAGAAAAAAGATAATAAAAATAAGGGCATCTATTTTGCTTGTGTTTCTAACTGAAGTGCTTATTCATAGGTGAAATGGCACTAAAATATCTAAAGTGAATCAGGGTTAAGGTTTGAGATTTGTATTAAATCAAAATTGATATTCACATTTTATAATGTCAGAATCTTATCTGAAGTTCTAGTAGTGGTTACTGATGACAAAGTAACACCCAGAAACTCAGGTGTTGGGAACCTATTTTGTTAAGATCTGTACAAACATGGAATAAAACAGAGTCCCTGACCCAAGCTATTTGTAGAATAAATACACAAAACAGAATATGTAGAAAATGAAGTATGATAAAATAAAAGGTAAAAAATTTAAGAATTCCCAAAGGCTACACAGCACAAGCATTATGAAAGGAGAAAACAGTCCCTCAATTCTGATCCATTGTACAAGTAGACCACTTTTGGCATAGATTTCAGTAGATGATCATCCTACGTAATGTTCTCTTTCAGAGCCTGACTGTAGTTGTCTGAGAACAGAAACACAGAAGCTAGATTTACCTGGTCCATGCCTATAGAGTGTGCAAAGCCTTATACCAAACAAAAGTTTTCTCTTGCAATCCAGGCAAGAGAAAGTCATATTAGATATAATAAGCAGAAGGATTATGCTGCATCTGAATGTATCGCCTTCCATGACAAAGGAGGTATTTTCCTGTGTTTTCACCACTCATATTGCTACATCATGTGCAAATAATGTAACATTTCAGCGATAAAGAACTGATATCCAACATGGACACACATATTTTTTAGGTGATCCAACCAAATGTATTACTGTGGTCTGGATTTTAACCTTGCATATACTTAATCCATACTTAAAACTAAGTATACCTAATTCCTGTAAGCCAGTTTTCTAACCAGTTTATTTCCTTTTCCTTTTCCTTTCCCTTAACTTTCCTTTCCTTTCTCTTGAGGGTAGGAGGTGTTCTGATACTCCGTGATTTTCTTGTTTTCTTTGAATCTTTAAACTGTTTTGAACTTGTCCTAAAAACATTTTTCTTTTTCTATTTCTTCTTTTTTTTTCCTCATGCTTTTTCTCCTGAAGTGTTTTTTTTAAGCATCAGAACTAACTTTTACCTAGCTTTTCAACTTGCATAGCACTGCAGCTCACTGTATTTCACTTTGGCAGGCTGGGTCAAATCTAGCTCACTCTAGACACAAGGTTTATTCCAATTACCTTTGATTTTTATTTACTCACGTTGCCTACTTTTACAAGGACTTCTTAATACACTGCTGCTAAAATGTTTTGGGGACATCTGTCAGTAATGTTGCCTTTGTGGCTGCAACACACAGAAAAAAAAAACAACTTACTGGTAAGGCTTCTATATTTTCCCATGTACTCAAGTGAATACTTCTTAGTAAATACAGGCAGTAAAGTCAGATGAGTCTCAGTTTCTCATCCTGAAATGATCACCTGTTGTATGGATTTTTTCATCAACTGAGTCAGTAAATGTTTTAGCTGTATATATTCTTTCTTACTGGACCCGTTATGTTTTGGAGATGTCTTTTTTCACTGTCTTTGATTTTCCTTACTACCCACTCCAGTGTGAAACAGATTGATCAATGACACTGCTGCTACAAGTATTGCTGATCATTTTTTTTAAAGCTCTAAGAGCCTGTTTTCCACAGGCACTCTTGATCTTTCTTTAACTTTTGCAATCCACTTTATCAGGACAGCTTCCTTACTTTGCATTCTGCTGTTATTTACCTCCTGTCTTGATGATTTTTCCTTTCATTATATGATTATACCTTCTGTAGATCTTCTTCCCATTCACTTTCTCTCAGGATGTTGACTGAATTTTTTTTTCCATCCTTGTTAGAATTTTCTGGGGCTTCAAGTTGCTATTATATTTCCTTAACTCTCACTATCTAGTCTGTCCAGTATCCTGTTTCTCTCTGTCTATGACACATCCTCAGGAAATCTTGTTGCTAGTCTGTTCTTTTCTTTTGAATCTTTCTTCCAAAATCATCATCTTTGTCACTTTCCTGTCATCTTACACAACTAACTAGTCACCCTGTAATTCACTTCACAATTTTGTGGTTATTTTTTGCTTTCTGCTTTTTTTTCCCTAAGCCTTCCCAGATCTCATTATTTCATTCTTAGTAATGTTTTGAAATCCCATTTCTTACATCACTTTCACATTATAAAATCTCCAAACACTCCCTGGTCTTTCTCACATGCTGTGACCATTTTCTCAGTTTTGACTCTGTACCACTCCTTCAGGCCACAAAATGTGCAACAGAAATGAAACTGCTTCTAACCAGTTGCTCTGTCATTCAGGCCTTTAATCTTAAAGTTCTTGAGGCTTTTCATTCACTCCTACCTTTAGCATTAAATTTATACTTACTGAACTGTATATACTTTATTTTTCTAATTTTCATAATTAAACCTGTATAACAAGTACAAGACAAATCTATACATTCCAGTAGAATGTTCAGCTGGGAAGTCCTTAATGGGGAGTGCACAAGATAAGTGCCAGAGAATTCCTGAGGATTCTTTTACCTGGGTCAGGATGGCCCTGAGACCATAGTCATGTTCATAGAACATCTGAGCATTGAAATCATCACAGATTTCAAATTAAATTATAACAGAATACTTTTTCTTACTTTTTTTTTTAAACATATCTTTTTCTGATATTTTATTTAATATTGACTCCGTATTCTCAGGTAAGGGCTCTCCATTAGATTTAACTATTCTATGTTGAAAATTATAGTCCTGAGATAATTTTAGCGAATTTTAGTGTCCTGTAGAATATTATTCTGGAGCATGAGACTATCTGGTGTGTTGCTGCCTTGTTATGGGCCTTCTTTTCCTATAGGCTGGAGGAACACAGATTGGGTAGATGTATACACATATTTTAAATTACTCTTTGCAGGTAACCTGGTTATACTGGGTATGGAGCAGGACAAAAGAAACATTGGTCAGGTGAAAGAATATATGTGATGCATTCAGCAGCTAATACTGAAGACAATATATACACACACAAAAAAAAAAAAAAGAAGTCAGAACAGATAGATCTAAAAGATTTCTTGTGTACCAATGAGGGGGAAAATGCCTTAGAACAATAAACCCACATATTATACTGGGATGTGTAAAATGATCTTATTCAAGAATACATTTAGTATTCTAATGCAGCAGTATTTGTGATAAAGAGTGACAGTGAGAAAGACAGAAAATTGTTGCATATGCATATGGTGAGGTGTTGAGTTTTCTGAGGGCAGGTTTGGGTTTTTTCTTGTTTGTTTCTCTGTATTTTGATGTTTTTGTTTGTTTAGTTGTTTTGTTGTTTTTGTTTTGTTTTTGTTTTTTTTTTTCCTTAGATTCTACAGAGTGGCTACTGGTGCTTCCAGAAAACAATCAGGTTCAGAACAAAGCGCATGCAATATAAGAATCTTGGAAAATAACATATTGCAGAGGAAGTTTATTTAAAAAATAAAATTAAAGCATTAAAAATTAATTAAAAGTTACTGAATTATAACCAGTGAAATTCATTAAATGGCATGACAGAAAACTCAAATATGAACAGTATCATTATGAAACAGGTGCTTGATATTTTTTTAGAAGTTATACTTATTTTTCCCCGATAAAACATCCAGTTTATGGTTTGACTTCACTTTTTTTTTTTTTTTTTTTTAATAATAGTAAAGCCATTAAAACTGGGATAAACAATAGTTCTGCTGTAACATTTCTCATTTTGAAGGACTCTGAAATATATTGCAAACATAATCCAGTATAATGTAAAGTGAAGACCTCAATCATCATGAAGACAGGGAAAATTTAAAAGAGAAAAAAAAAAAGATACAGCATACAAATGAAATTTCAGAGGCAGTTAAAAAGGAGAACAAAGATAACAAAACTGCTATGTCCAAAACACTCAATTTGTCAATGCTGTTCCTTGCAAGATGGTCAATGTGTTTTAGTCACAATCAGCATAACTGATTGGCCCAAGGGGACTAGAAAGATGGTTTGTTTCTGGTTGTCAGCGTATTTTTATTGTGACAAAGTTTTTTGGTTGTTTGGTGGTGGGTGTTTTTTTTTTTTTTTTTTTTTTTTTTGTTGTTGTTGTTGTTGTTGTTGTTGTTGTTTTTTTGGGTTTTTTTTTTACCAGCTATAATTAACTCAAGCAGCAACAGTTTCTCTGCTTCACAGCTCCAATAGCATGGTACTGCTGTCTCCTTTCCCGTCACGTTGCCATGGCTGTCAATGATTCAGTAGAACTCCAGAATCAGAACTGTCACAGAAACAGAAATATAAAATCATATTGTCAAACTGCCAGAGATTTCACTGCAATCATATTTTCTTGTTAAAGCCAGTCTGGTTTTAAACGTCCTAATCAATGGAGCACTTTCTACTTCCTATAAGGAAGCTACAGAAAAACGTTAGAGACATTTCCTATATACATTTTTTTTTTTTTTTTAATAGTACAGTCCTCTGCCTCAGAGGGAGCTGTACTGATTTCTGAATCTCCAACTGGTCTCATAACCTGCTAATTTTATAGAGTTAACCTACAGCTAAGAACCACACAGTTGCTCACTAACTTTCCCTCACACCCCAGCAGGCTGGAGGAGAGAAAAGGAAGACCAAAACAAGAAAACTCGTGGGCTGAGATACAGAGATACAGATACTTTACGAGGCAAAGAAAAAAAAAAAAAGCCCCAAAACATGAAAACAAAAGCAAAGTACTTATCATCTCCTAGCCAGTCTTTGAGCAAGGGCTACTTTCCCCTATCCCTATCAAAGCAAAAACCCAAAAGCCTCCACAGCTTTTTGTTTCTGAGCATGAAATAGCATAGGATGTCCCTTGGTGATCTCAAATCAGCTTTCCTGGCTGTGTCCTCTGCCAGCCTCCCACACACTCCCAAAATACTCGGTAGGGAGAAAGTTGGAAAGGAGATGGGACTTCATAGTAGGGAAGCGCTGTTCAGCAATAGCTAAAATGTGTCATCAACGTTGGTTTAGTCACAAATGCAAAGTGCAGCATCATACTGCCTGCTGGGAAATAAAGTGATTTCATCCATGTCAGACCCAGTACAAGAGGTCATCAAACACGTTACCCTTCCTCCTGCCTTGAGCTAGAGAATAATGGCAGAAATTTTGTAGTACAGAGATGACAGGATAACCACCAAGTACAGTCTTGTTCAGTAAGATTTCAGGTTCACTGGTTAGACACTTTAGCAATTGTTGGAAAAACAAGGAACTTGCTGCATATATGTCTATTCTAGGTGTTTATTGTTCTGTGGAACTCCCAGGAAATGCTGGGACCACCATAGTGCAGGGGAAAGTGTAATCTCTATACAACTGTGTGGCAAAAAATCTATTCAGCCCTGTCTCACCAGAGAGTTTTCTAACAGCTTTAGGACTTCTTTAAACCACAAGAGTAACACAAAGTATGTTTAATGCAGCTACTAATAATAATGAAATCTCAAAAAAATTTCAACTTTTCTGCATATTGGAAAGAAAACCTTTGGGTTCCAAGAAGATATTTTATCAGTATTTGCAGATGACTGTAGTCATACTACGGGAACACTAAAAAGCCTTAGCCATGACTCCATAAGCAAATACAATGGGTACTACAATCGATAGTTCAATGTGTAGGGCACAACCATTTCAATTTTATAAGCCTGTGCACAACAAGAATCTTTAAATCAGTTCAGCCGTTGACAGGAATCAGTATTCCAGTTCAGTACCAATTCAGTGTTTATACAAGTTTCATTTATAGGGTACCCTAGCCATTGAATTCTGTACAAACTGAAGTTTATGTCCTGAAGCAAACATCTGGGATAATTCCAGGGTGTATGTCTTAAGAATGTATAGCTATGTTCTAAAAACAGATAAATAAAGACCTGGGTGTCTGGCTAAGGTTGGGATATCTTGGGATACTGTGGCTTCATTTGCTTATTGTTGAAGCATTGGGAGTAAAAAGTAGTATCAAGATGAGACTCAATGTTTAGCATCAAACTCCATACAGAGTTAGGTCAGTTGTGATATTCATCACCACTGTGCATAACTTCTGTGCTCCTGAAATAAAACATGGAGTCTAAACCAAATACACAATTTTCCTGTATTGAATGGAAAATGCTAAAGCAGTAATCACATAATTAAGTCCCTAAGTTAGACTACTTATCCATTGTCAACTGCAAGAGACAGGCTTCAGGCTTCTTTGAAACATGGTAAAGAAGATGAGATAACTTTGGAATTTCTAATAATTGATTCACTCTATGTGAAAGAGTGAGCTCTTTGCATGGTGTGTCTGATTTACAGTAACTTAAATTCCCCAGGTAGGTGATGTAAACACTCTCATTTAATCAGTCCAGACCAGGATTCACATCTGGACTAGACTACAGTAACTAATGGGATGTCTATAAAAGGTTGTAGTTTAAATACTGCTGATCTTGAGATACAATACCCAGAATTTTGAGTCCCTCTCTGTTGAAGGAGGAGTCTCTGTTCACACCCTCAGCTGAAGGTAAGAGCCAAATGTATCTTTTTTAAAACTGGGCAAGTTATTTGAGGCAACAGCCTGGCCATTAAAACACTCACACCACAATAAAGTTCAGTTTAGAGCAATTGTCAACATGAGAGAAAGTTACATGTCTGTCAGAGAAGTGCCCTAATCAGTTATCTGTTGTCTGTTATGGGCTACTTTTCTTGGTGAAACAAAGTATTTTTCAAAAAATATTAAAGTATTTATAGCCATATGTTTTTCCTACTTAAAGAACTAATAGGAGAGAAAAAGTATCTACATGTATCAGTTGTGCCTCTAACATCACATCTTAGTGGATCTAACTTCACATAAATACCATGAATAGTACCTTAAAGACTGTGTGGATTCTCTTTTTGAATGTCTTTCACTGCTGGACTGCATTTCACGTGAGTGTTTTAGAAATGAATCCGCATTCCAGCTCTGTCATTCCTTTGCCCGTGGTTGTAAAAGCAGAACCAAATCCAACTCTCAGGCTTTGTGATGTGCGGATTAACTCATTTCACCATTGCCTTTTTCTAGGGTGCTGATGAATAGTTTTGCCTACTCATACCAGTCAAAGCTGAGACACAGTCCATTCAGCTGGCAGTGACAATCCTCAGACAAGAGAGTCTGCACCTGCTCTGATTCTTAACTTAAAGGATGGCTCTGTCTCAGTACAGTTTTTTTTCATAGTGTTGCCTTAGAGAGCTGTGGCTTCAATGAAGTCATTGTTTCTGTCATTAACTGCTTGAATAATTCATTACTTAACAGAAAACATCCCTCTTTGCTCTCTGTTTATTCCATTGTTTGTATGTTTCAAAATAAATAAGTCAATGAGTAATACAGTGACTATTTTGAAAAAGAATTTGCTTACCCAAGAAAAAGAAAATGTTTGGCACAAGTAGGAAACAACAACAACAAAAAAACCCTATATTTTTCTTATTTTACACACAACCTGAAGTATGTGTCTCAAAGAAACTGCTTTGATTACAAATAAATGTAATGACCAATAAAAATAAGCAGATTATTTGATGCATAATTATAATCACAATTGGTATGTGATTAATTTACTAATAATGATGTTCTGATTTCCTTAGAAAGTACAGAAATCTTCTGAGATTGGGAAACTGAAGATACAGATTAGCATGAGGACTAGAATTGTCAGAAAGATAAACTGTGTTCCAGCTTGCACCAGTAAACAGGTGAGAGGTAATAGAGGACATAACTCAGTGCAGCAGATGCTTCACGTGCTTCCTGTGAGTTATGAATCATGCACTATGGGAGTCATTCTGTGTCACCAAATTTCTATGGAGCATTTCCAAAGTCCATCCTTAAAGTGTGCCAAGGTTTCCACATACGAGTCTGAAGTGACTGTTACTGTTTCATGTACTTTGATTCCTTTTTGGTTTTAATCATTTTAGGTAAGAGATTTAGATGATAGGAAGTCAAATAGCTCAGTAATGCATCTGAAATTATGGGTAATAGGATAACTGGCAAGGCCAACCTGCTGATAAGGCATAAGATAGGATATCTTACTTCATATGGTAGTAAAATGTACTGACAGCCCTGAATTCCTTTAAATATTGAGCAGTTCTATAACATAATATGTTAGTGTAGCTTCCTAAATCATTCTAGAATCTTGTTATCAATGGTTTGTGTAGCCTAAAATGATACAAAAGCTTCTTTTACGTGCATCTACAGAACACGAAAAATGTGAAGAAGTGACAAAAGTGAAAATATTACTTCTGTGAATAAACCAAATGAAGAATAAATACATAGCACATAATGTATTATGGCAGGAGTACTCACTCCCCTGGAAGATAGCTGGCCACTACCAGTTTTCTGTGCCTTTTCTTTTGTGCTGCACAGCACTACAGCACAGCTGTGACAGGTACAACCAGGACCCCACCACACCTCACCCCCAGTTTTGGGAATGAGAAGGACAGGAACCCTTGGACAACAGAAAGGGCTCCCAGTCAGTGATAGGCAGAGAAATTTCTGGACTATGATCATGTATGACCATGATCATGTATGATGATGTATGTTCTTGTGTGACCCAACCCGCCAGGTTATAAATGGGGGCCCTGACAGAAACCATGTGTGGTATTTCTTGAAGCAGTCTGTCAGTGATGTGAAACCTCCCCTGAGGACTGGGATGGCATCCAAGGAGACTTCCCAGGACTGAGTGCCCACCCCTCACTCCCAGGAGAGTGACTATTTTTCCGCTGGATATCCTTGAGCAATTCCAGGACCCTTTGGGCAAAGCAAATTGATTTTCTGGCTAATACTGAGAGGCCCCCCAGTGACTGTGCCTGAGCAGGTGTGCACTTTGGGTCACCATTCCCATCCATGTAGTAATGATATCCCTGATAGGTAAGAGTGCACCTGGAACCTGTTAAATGTTACCGGAGTTGTCGTTGTGGCTACCCGCGTCATTTGTTAGCTTTGGCCATTGATTTTGGTTGGGAGTTAAATTTTGCCTGAGTTTGTTATTGGCTTGAAGTTGTTTTCATGTGCCTCCACGACACATGTGCAACAGCACAAAAATCAGTTGAACCAGTATGGCCGAACTTGAACGTGGTGGTATGCAAGAAGATGCAAAGCCCATAAAGGCTATCTGTACACCTGTAAGCAGCTGATCTGCTGTTCTGAGGCTAAAAGGACTGATGATAAAATGCAGGAGTCAAAGAATAAGATTCTGATTCTGGCTGAAGTCATTAGGATTTTTAAAATTTATTTTGTGGGGACTCGTATGTAATTAAATGAGTTTGCAAATACATGTGTGTATAAATAAATGCAAATATATTCACACAAGAGAACATGTAGGTATCTCTATGCAAGGTAGTAAAGAGGATATTGTTAATACTAATATATTAGCAGTCCTTGGGCAATGAAAACTAAGTAACTGTGGGAATGAGTTGAGAGAATTGGGGTCCAACACATTTTTGGAAAATTCATTTTAATGGTGTTCTCATATTACTAATGCAAGTAAAAGTGCCAAACAGAGTTTTAAATAGACTTTCTGCATAAATTATGCTTGTTTTATATTCATAAAAATCTTTTTCTCTTCATATGTAAGAGTAAGAGTATCTCTTTTATAGATCCCTGGAGCATAAAACTACTGAATGTGGGGGCAAAGTGAGCCAAAAATTGGTGAAAAATACTTTCAAAAAGGGGCTTGGTTTAAGACACTAGAAACTTCCACATTATTAATTACATAACATAGATCTTTTTATTTTGGAGTTTACAAATATTTTACATTTTTCAGTTTACACCAAATTATACAGCCTTTCCTGTGTTTTTAAGTCACATTTTCAAAGGGACCAAACTATTTCAGGCTCAAGGGGATAGATAATCTAATTTGCTATATGCATCTGGCACTATCCAACACATTGTAGTAGACTGTCATTTCATTTAGAGTTTGGAAAATCTGTGTTATTCATGCATATTACAGAGGAAATAGTAGGTGCATTAAGATTTTGAAAGAAACTCTTAGAGCACTATTGACAAGAGAAAATGACAAAAATTACTCCAATAAATATTTTTAGAAGGGCAGCTAAGTATCTGTGCATTTTAATAGGCACATACGTATAAATAAGCTATTCTTCTAAAAATATTAGTCTTACCTTATAATGTTACAAATTTCTAATTATTTTAAAAATACTAGGTTTTTCTATAAGTTTTAACGATTTTTTTGCCTGGTTAGAGTATATTGCAAAATCTATAATTGTTTTCCAAAAAGGAACTTATACTGCCATGTCTCAAGTTTTAAATACCTCAGTACACAAGCCATTTCATTTTGCAAGTCTATTCTTCATACTTTGTGTAGTGGCCTCTCACAGCTGGGCCCCTGAGATCTATTGCAATTAAATGAAAGATCAGTCAGAAGAATAGCATGCTAACACAGTGATGCTAGCAATGCTGTAAGATATGTAGTTAAACTTATAATTATGGTAACTGTTATTCTGAAAATCTGCAAATCCTGAGATCATCCTTACTGGCAATCCCTTTCTACTAGTGCTCTTAAAAAACTGCCATAGCAAGACATACTGTCACTGCTGCTGGAGGATTCTGGCCTGGCAATATGTAATCTCATTTCTAACATGCTATTCCTGCTTTTTTCAGATTGCTTGCCAAACCATGGAAGTACTGCATTAAAAATAGAATACTGTGCATGGAAGAGAAGAGACATGAAGTACCAGAAAGGGAAGATAAAGAACAAGAATAGGACTAGAATGCTTTGGCTGCCTACTAGACTTTAGGAGACTCAGCCCCTTTCTTATTTTATTACAACTTCCTTGAAAAAGCTGGAGAGAGTTTCCTACACCTTCCATGAGCATCTGTCTTGGTCTCCTTTAGGACTTGTCTACTTCTTTAGGTCTACTCTAGTATGGATTTCTTTCATGCAGGAACTATTTGATATGGCTTTGGACCACACCTGAATATTTCGATGTTGCTGCTTAAAACAGCTCCCAGGCTTTGCAGTGCAACAACAGCTGACATGTAGCAGCACTGCTACTTGACACGTCAGTAGTGTTATTTTTAAGGCTTCATACAAGGAACAGATTGTATTAGGTATGTGATCAAGGAAACAGAACCCAGTATCATTTTCAATTGTCAGAAACTTGTTCCTGGTGCAGGGTCTTGGTACATGCCCAGGCTTGGCTTAACCTGGCTAGGTTTTGCTGTGGTAAAATCTGTTTTCTCTGGACCATGCAAGTGTTGGGTAGCCTCTTTGTCCTCAGCTCAGATAAAACCAACCTGCGTTATTGCTGTATGACAAACAATATATCCTTCTGTACCAATAGTTGCAGTGGCCAGGGAAAAGTCTAGTAATAGCTTGTGGGAGAACATGGCCAAACTTCAGCTGGGAATTAATGAGGAAAAAAATAAACACAAAAAGGAGTAATCAGATTGTTAAGATTATGGCTAAAAGGAATCCTGTGGATCCAAGACTGAGGAGGATGATGTCAGGTAGGGACTTCTGAGAGGGAGTCAGGAGAAGCTTTGGCAGAAACCACCTCAGAGACCCCATCCCACCCTGCAGCACTGGCCAGGCCCTGTTGTTGCTTTTTCTGAACATGTGAGTTCAAAGCAGCGTTAAAATTACCCTTGTTTCATTAGTGGCACTAGTGTCTTAAGAGTGACTGATAAAACAGAAAGGTGGATGCAAGCATTTCAGATGAGCCTCCATGAACTCAGCAAAAGCAGCAATAGTGTGCCAGTGAGGGGCCCAGTTTTTCTTTCCCCAAGTGCTGGATTTCCCTTTTGAAACCTGACAGTCTTTTTTTAACATTTTTTGACACAGAAGGAGGGGAGACCTTCATGTAAATGGCAGAACCCCACTATAGGTTGGGACCAAAATGTTGTGCATCAGAAAGAAAAAGTTTCAGGATTGCTTTCAAAAGCTGCTGACTCTCTTTCTGCACAGACTATTATCCTAAAGTTTTTGCTGCTTATTTCCTATTTAATTTCTGCATGAATAAGGGATACTCTGTACACATTCCCAGGAGTATTTTAGAGAAAGTCAGACTGAAAATATTTAATGTAGTGGATTTCTAGGAGTGCCTCATCAGAAAGAGCAATACTAATTTTATATTAAAAATTAATTTACTTCTGTTTGACTTAAAACTCAGGATAAATACAGTCTCAGATTTTTCTCTTGAGGCACAACAGGAGTTAAATAGTTACTGAACAGATTTGGATCATTCCAATCCATTGCCTTGCCCTTATGGTAGTCCAAAGTTTGAGTTGTTATTAATCATGATCATTTTTCAAGATTGTCTATTTCTTCTTTCTTTACAACTGACCATTATTTTTATGGGGCCCAAGATGAAAACAGCACCTGATGAAAAATGAGAGGATTACTATAATTGCAGAAAACAATAGACTTTTTTTTTCCCTTTTGTTCATTAGATAGTGACAAAAGACAAGAGTAACAGAGAAGGAACCATTTATGGTTAGAATGTAGTGATGTTCAGTTGTCTAAACATGAAAGTCTATTTCAGCTAAGCTAGCTCATCCCTCTACACTTGCAGTACCTGTTCTTGAGAGTTGCTGGTCTTCTATAGGTCCAGTGTAGATGGATGTGTCAGCTGCCCTCATATTGAAATATTGATATTTGAAAGATCAAGAGACATAAGTCAGTAATTAGCTGCAAATTTGATGTTCATTCAGTGAAGTAAAAGTGATACTGGTGTTAATTCCAGTTGAAATGGGTGGAACAGCATTTGAGGTTCTAAAGGAAAGTGTTTATAACCAACTTAAGAGAACAAAAGAATCATAACAGTATAAAAAGTTAACATGGGCACCTACACCTCATCTTACTCAGCTAATAATGTTTACCAGTATCAAAGTTATGTAGTCTTTATAAAGCCAAACACACAATCTACTTCTCCCTCTTTTAAAAGTTGAAAACCATACAACAGCTTGTAGTGTTAAATCAAAATCAACTGCATAAACTAATTTAACTATTCCATATAGATCTAAGTATTGTATATACTTTAATATTTATATTGACTTTTGAAGAAGTACTTAATTCTCTGCCAGTTAATGCTATCCCATTGTTTTAAGTGTCTAAAGTTCTGTATTCCCAATGTACACCAAGTCATTACTTTTACAAGTTGCATTGTAAATCTAAATTCTAAATCCTTTTTGAGGTAGTAAGATGCAACTGCCTCCTGTAAAGAGTTGCTTGTGATACATAAAAGCAAAACTAGACACATAAATGTGACAGTCTGAGCTCACAAAATGTCTTCAATCACATCAACATTTAATTTTCAGTTTTCATTAATGTATACTTTGTTTCAATTTTCACAAATTTTCATATGTATTCAATCACTTTTCCCTATTGAAGTTCTGATTAAATTCAAAAATTAAAATTTCTAGTTATATCCAGGTGCTAATTAATGTTCAGTAGGTGCTGATATCAAATTCAGAGGTAAAAACCAAAATATTCTTGATTCTTTATTATTGTCAATCAGCTTTTATATTTCCAAGCTCCAATCCCAAGAATGCACTCTGTATTTTCTTGAAATTAATCTTCAGTAGCATCTTGCATGGAGAAATCCTTAACTTCTCATTGTGGTCCCATGACTTGGGACCAAATTTAAGCCCCTCCAGAGGCTCTCTCCATCCTGCTCACAGCCCAAACCTCTATTCCAGCACCATGGGGCTGAACTCACCTGACTTTTTCAACTCATGCCTAGCGAAGTGAAATATTACCAGACTTAGACTTGAAACCTCCTTCCCTCTTTCCCTCCCTTCACTGGGCCTGCAGAACCACAACACGTGTTCTGTACTCTGCAACATCATCAGATTCCCATCTGAACTTCAGACTTGAGTCTGAAGAGAGTTTGGGGACAAAATACTGTGATCCTTGAGTTTCCTTGTAGTAGTCCTTAGTCAAACACACAATTGCCTCACCACTGCAAGAACTGCAACAGCTGTTGCAAGGGTAAACATAACAAATTCAGTGCAATTTGATTGGCATGTTCTACAGCCAAGTGGGGTAGGAAGGCTGATACATATGGAACAGAGTCTAGAAATACATTTTACTGAATACCCTTCAGCACCCTAGAGCCAGATTAACCTCACAGGGACAGATTGTTCAGCATGGCCTCCTTAAAGCTTCTTCCTTTCCACATCTTGCCACATTACTGTTAATATATTCCCTGATGTATCCCAGCTTTCACCCTCAGAAACACTCACCTCATTCCTGATTAGTAACCTCAGCCTCTCTTCCTTGGTGCTTGCTCGATACCCTCAGTTACTTCAGATTTTCTTCTCTACAATATTGATGGCTCCCTTAGGAAACCTGAACCTTTCTCTCCAAAATTCTTACCACATATGTTCTGATGTACCATGTATGTTCCTCAAAAACTGCTCCCTCTCAGGTTTCTCCTCCTAGCATGTCCCTACAAAATACTTTAAACCTTTTCTAAAATATTCCTAGTCTTTCGCATTACCTCAAATTTCCTCCCCTCAAAAAAAGCTCATTTTGTTACAAATACCTCAGATTTCCACTCCAAAATTTTACCTCTGTTCTCTTTAATTTTTGTCACCTTTTTCCTCAAAAAGCTAATTTTAATTCCAAGTTTCCTCAGCTTTTTCCTCTGTAAGATCATTTCCCCTCTAATTTACCTCATCTTCCGCCTGAAATGTGACCTATGGAATCTTTAATATACCTCAGTTTTTCCTCCAACAATGCTCATTTTGTTACCTACAAATTACTTCAGCTTTTCTCCTCAAAGCATCACCTCTTTACCCTCTAAATCACTTCATGGGATTTTTTTTTTTTTCTGAAAAGCTGAAAATCCATGCTTTCCTCTGAGAAAAGGGGGCATTGAAACCCCTCTCAATGCCAAAAGTGGCACACAAAGCCATTCCCCTCCCTCCAGATGACACAATTTCTCTGTGCTGTAGGGTGTGTCCTCCCACCCATCCTCCCAGGCCCCTGCCTAGCACCTGTAGCTGCCAGTTCTGCTCTGCAGTGCTGACCCTGAGCACCCTAAACACAACAAGGACCCCCCTGGAGCCTTTCAGCTCTTCCAGACCACACTGCAGAATAAGTGAAAAATCCCTTCCTGTATCCTGGAAAACTACTTAGAGGTATCCCAGCTGTCTTGCCAGGGCAGTCAAGTGGAAGCCCATTTTGCAAGCACCTGAGGTGCAAATAACAGGTGCCACCAAGCCTGATTTCTTGGCAAATCTGTTGACCATCCATATCACCCTTGGAGCTGAAGTCTGAATATACTCTTTTGGACCCTGTGAATGCAAAATATATGATCCCTGTGGTGTAAATAGTGAGGAAGCCATTGCTCTTTTGCAATTGCTTTTTAGACACCCATCTTGGGAAGAACCCCTCTTCTCTGCCATTCCTGTGCAAATATAGGAAAAAAAAATGTAGAAAAGGAAACAAAACTGTCCAGAGATGGGTTATGGTTATTACCATTCTTTTCATAGACTCATGGAATTGTTTGGGTTGGAAGGGACTTTAAAATATCATCTAGTTCCAACCCCCTGACATAGAGAGGGGTACCATCCACTAGACCAGGTTGCTCACATTTCCAAACTGGCTTTGAATATTTTTCCTTCCTAATCCTTCCTGCTTACATTGCTAAAGTTAGCAAATGACTATGAAAATTCAGAAAATGTGGAAAAAGAAGATTTATGCATACTTTTTTCTTCTCTGCTTTTCACACCCACATCCTTTCTGTCTCTGAATTTGAATTTGTACCTTTCATTTCTTTGAAATTCCTGGATAGAAAGACCTGGCAAGCCTGATTACCACAATGTTGCCCTGGAGTAAGAAAGCTGAGCCCTCTGAAATATCCAAAGGCCTGAAATAAAGTTATAAATCATGAGATCATAAAGTAAATATAAGAAATTGTTATTTAAGTTTCTCTGTTGGCTTAGAAGCCTGTTTAACAAGCCTGCATTTCAACTCTTTCATTGCAAGGGCCACATCAGTCAAGGCAGATTCTCAGCTGTACAAGCAGCTGGGTATGTGCAATGAGCCAGTTCTAGCATGACAGATGTCATTTTACTCTTTCCACAGAACAGGGTTTTTTTTGTGTTGTGAATCTCATTCTTGAGGAGACTCAAATTTCAGACAAAATGAGTAATGGGCAAGTTACTCTGGCAGCAAAGTTTAGCAGCAGGGCCACCATGTAGGCTAAGGGAAATAGCAGAGAAAACTTTCTCCTCAAAATACATGTCACTGGAGTGTTGCATGCCAATTCCACCTGGGGCAAACACATCTGATGTTATGTGAGAGGACATTTGCTTTCTTGCTTAATTCTGGCATTTGCTTGCCTTTGGAGGTTCTTGTTTAATCCTACTTCTGGAACTAAGACAGGAGGTGAGGCCTCCAAGACCTGCTCTGTGAGCTCAGGGGAGACTGGTCCTGACAGTACTGTTTTCTGTGCTCTCTCTGGAAAGTCTCTCAGCAGGGACTGGAGTGGTGATGGCAAAGTGACTGAACCCTGGGATCCCCCTACATGCTTGCAGACAGACACTAGACTTTGGTGTGGGATAGAAACACACCCATTTCCTACTCCTATATCTGTTTCCTCCCGCTCTATCCCTCTGTGATAAATAACTATCTATGAGAAAGAGGGAGATGCAGTTATTCCGTTATCAGTCTCCAAAGAATTACCTGTTTGCTGGCCACAACCTCCCACTTAGGCAAGAACAAGTTCCTCCTGGGTACAGAAACATTATACATCTAGAGTATCAGTATAATTCTTGAATTTATCTAAATCTGAGGTTTTTTACAAGTTTCATGGGGTTTTCTTTTTTTGTTTGGTTTTTTGGGGGTTTTGGGGGGTTTTTGGGGGGGCGGGGTTTGTGTGGGGTTTTTTGTTTTGGTTTTTTTTTGTGGTTTGTTTGTTTGTTTTTGAGTTTTTGTTAGTTTGGTTTGTTTCCTGGGGTTTTTTTGTTTGTTTTTTTAATGCCTTCATAATTTATTTGTGAGCACAGGCTCTCCTCTTCTGCTTTCTACACCTCTGTGAAACAGTGATCATCTGAAGTAAACATAAGACTTTGTTTTGAAATGCAGCATTGACTCTTTCCTATTGGGCATACAAACCTAGCTAATTCCATTTTATTCTTAGCTCTCAATGTGCTAGTAGTGTTATTCAACACTACTTACATCTAAAAGTCTGATATTTTTCAAGCAATTTAATCTTTTCACAATCAAACTTCCACATCATTCAGTCTACTTCCAACAATAAGAAAATAAAATTGCCGATAGGCATGCATGTATTAAGAAGATCTACACTGTGCTATATAGAAAGAAAACAGGAGGTCAGATCTACTTCTGTTTATAATGACAGGATTTCAGAGTTTTCTGAGGCCTTGAACCAGCTGCTGCCTATGCCACTGAGAATCCAAATCCTTTTTTAAGTTGTTAGATTCCCTTTTGCAGTCTAACGAAGCCATTAGATAGTAAAAACTTTAACATTTGGATTTCCATTGACCATAAGAGAAGATATATGTTGAAACTAATCAGATTTCTCACAGGACACGTTTGGGTTATGGAGGGAATGATACTCCAAACACTCACAAAAGCAGGGATTTTAAAAATATATTTCTACCTAGGCTTGGGAGGTACTTGAGTTTTGGAGGGTGTATGATGCTATGAAAGAGAGTGCACTAAACGTATGTGCTCTTTTGAAAACACTGTGTTATGGACAGTCCCATTTTCTTTCAAATAAACTTTTTTTGGGCTGTATCTAGTACAAAAATAGTGCAGAGGGGACAGGAAAAGGGAGGGAAAGGGGAAGGGAGGCAAAACAAGGGGATAATGGGGGGGGAGGGGAGAGGAGAGAGGAGGGGAGTGGAGGGGAGAGTGAAGTTGGCCAGAAGAATAATAAAGTATCGAGAGACAAAAGCAATTTTACAGCATTTTATTATTTCTAAGTGCCTGAAACATCAAGACTTGCAAGACTGACAGGTCTTCCTAATAGGCAATAATCTGTAGCAGAGCTGGGAAAGCTTTAGAAGAACAGCTTGTATGCAGGTTTTCAATTTATGCATCTTTTCTCCAAACTAATGGGCTCTTTTAGTGTAAATAATAGTTATGAAACGTATCTTGCTCATTAAAAATGTGAAAATGCAAACTGGAATTTATATTCTTTCTGTATTGGTGCTGTTACAACATAGTGATTTTCTTATTTGCAGTTTTCAGTCACAAAAATAAAATCAGATTGGAAGCCTTATACATGAGTTTGGAGTTTAGATGCTTTTTTACACCTAGAAGGTTAACTCTTTACATAAACGTGCCATGTAATCATTGATTTCATGTGCAGCAGTGCCATTGCTTTAATAGATTTGAAATCAAAGGCTCACTGTTTTCTTTGAGTTCTAACTTTCATCACACTATAATACAATTGTTTTTTAGTTTATCAGATTTCTCTAATTAGTATTTTCTTTTGCAGTTTCTAGTCTTGTTCCATGGTCTAAGGCTAATTTTGGTATATTTTTATCTCTTGTTTTTGGATACATTGCTGACACAATTTTATATCTTTTCATACTGTGTTTAAATATTGTGGTTTTATATTGTGAATAAAAATAAGTAGCTATTACTGTAAATGCCAAATTAATTTATTTACATAAGCAGAGAGACAAAGAAAAAATAAATATAAGAAGAAGATAGGATCGGTATCTTTGAAGTTGGGGAACTTTTTATTTCATGCCATATGCATTAGCTCTTGCATATATTTTTGCTGGACTTAAAGATAGTTTCAGTTACCATTTATAAGTGCTTTATGTTTTTAATGCCTTTAATTGTTTAGACTTTCTAAGCTAAAGCAAACCATTAAAAGATCGTTTTTGAGATAATTTTAATTAAATATATCTTAACTGTTCATGATTTGCATTTTTAAATATGCATCATTGTAAAAATAGCTGAATACCCCACCCCAAATAGAATTGAAAACATAACTGCCTTTTTCAGCTGGATATCTGGATAGCTTCAATATGCACTTTTGGTGTGCCAGGATGAAAAACTATTTATGTGAGTGCAGATTCCTCAACACAGAATTTGTAAAGAATCTAGTTAAAACATGCAGCTGTGAATTTTCTTTAATTTGTTGCCTCTTCTGCTAAGGTGAAGTAGAAATTTCTATCTCATTGCAATTTCTGAGGTAAGGAATGTAAAATGCATTATGTAGGTATACAGTGTTGTGGTTTATCTGTTGTTGTGATTGACTGTTCAGTGATTGCTGGTTGATAACGTATAATTAATAAATCAATACATGACTTTGATTCTCATTTGGTTTAAACCACATGAACAGATCAGCATTTTCTCTCTGGTACTCCAGGATCCAAGTGTTACCTGTTCTGTTTAGTATGTTTTAATAGATCCATTGTGCCTGAATTTGTCTTGTATTTTTTAAACCTCATAGAACTATCTGCTACTACTATTCTCTGTGCGACTAGTTGCTAATCCAAAGTTGCTCACTCCTATAAGAAAACCTTGTTATCATTTTTAGTAGTTTTATTGAGATTTGGTCATAGTTCTGCTCTCTCTTTTTCCATTGCACTCATGGCTTCATCAGCCTCCATCTCCCCGCAGCCTTCTCATTCACAGATCCAAAAGTATGAACCTTTTCAGTCTCCCCCTGTAGGGCAACAGCTTTTATCCTTGTTTTAATTGCCCTTCTGTGCCTTCTCCAGCCCCACTCACCGTGTTTCATTAAATACATACTGAAAATACAGGTGAAAATAATTTAAAATATTCAGTTGAAAGGTACCTGCATACTGCAATTTATGCAGTAAATGAACAGACATGGAAAATATTTTAGATTTGTCTGTGGAAGCCCTTGCTCTCTTGCTTTTTTTTAAATGCTTAGTGAATACATAGGAATGACAGGATTTGAGGAGAAAAAAGGCCATAACAGCTAGCTGTGAATAGAAAGTGAGAGGCAAGAAGAATGATAAAAGTCTCTAGTGTGATTTTTAGTTAGTGTTCATAGTTGATTGGATAGCTCACCTTAATCTTTTATGTTTTTCATCAATATGGTGTTTATTTTAGAAGCTATAAATAGAAAAGTTTATTTCTATTACAAAAGTTTGAGCTAAGCAAAATTTCAGAAAAACAAGCTGACAACAAGTATCTTTGGGGATCGTGATTTTAAATTCTGGATTATAGCATGTGTCCTGTACTCCAACTTATTTTTCTACCATCTTGAAGGTGTGAATCTGTGTATGAATGAGTTGGCTAATTCAAAAAAAAAAAAAAAAAACAAAAAAAAAAAAAAAAAAAAAAAAAAAACAAAAAAAAAAACTTCAAGCAAAGAGTAGGTATGGAGTGGTGAGTAGCAACTAAAATCAATCTCTCATATGATACAAAGGCAGAAGGAAAATATTTCAGCTTCAAAAACCATGATTAAAAGTGTAAAAAAGCTTCTTTAAATAAAAATTCTGTAGTGAAAGAAGCATTTTTGCTTCATGCAAAATTTATCCAGCCTGAGAAGAGTAATCCAAATCACTGGAAAGTGTTTATTCTCATCTTTGTAGTTTCCTGTAGTGTGGTAGTACTGGGGGAGCAACAGTATCAAAATCAGGGATAAAAACAGATGCATTTTCTTTATCCGTGAACAACAAAGAGAACAAACAAGAATAATCAGCCCTGCTTTGGACTGGACTCCAACTGAGAGAATTTTGAGATGTTTACTGCTAAGAGTTGCATTCGGAGATTGCCTTTGTAGTAGACGTTGCAATTACTTGATTACTGTGCAGTAATTTCAAACACAGCTCTCCAGCCATGACTTCTTTTATTTAGATTGCCTATGGCACATGTGACATGAATAACTGTTCTGTTGTAAGGTGAATAATAGGATTCCTAGGTGTTTTGTGCACTCTTAATATACAGAGACAATATTAAGAGTCATAAGCAGTGGTTTGTCTTAGCTTTCAATTCCATATCTATTTGTGGTTTGAAAAAGCTGTTTTTTCTTGTCTTCTCTTTGGCTTTTTATTTATTTATTTAATGAAAATACTAAGGTTACCTCCACCATTTAGGAAAATTTAAAGTTAAGAGGAGTATATTCTAAAAGTCGCTGTGGTATTGAACTGAGTAGATGAAGGATGATTTCTGTAGCAATTTATTGTAAGATCTTGACATCTCCATTTTTGCAGGTTGCCAGAAGCGGTTAGATGACACTGCAAGCCCAAACTTATTTACCAAAGGAAAGATGTAAAAAAGTAATTCTCCATCCTTGGTCAGTGCTGCTGACTTTCTTCCATGTCACAAGCAACCAGTAGGGAGCATGATGTTCCTTGTAAATTTCTGTCAGGCTGAACAAAGACACCAGTCCTGTGTTAGGGAGTTCTTATGCTTTACTGTACAATTGTCTTACTCCAGCAGCCAGCACCCTATTTAGTCCCAAATGTTATGGCTAACAAGCCCTTAATTATCACAACAGACTTCAACAGGCCTGAAATCCTCACAACAAACCTCAATACAGTGTGCAGGGTAGAATATTATAGGTGCACTTTGCCCACACAAAGCAAGGGAGGAGGGAAATAAAAGTGGAAAAGGGAGAAAGGGAAGAAAAATCTTTACCAATCTTTATCTTTCTTCATCTTTATCTTTCTTTCAGGCTATATCTTTCATTAGTCTTGCCTCAAGGATGCTCCAGAACTGGGATAGTGAGACAAAGAGAGAGAGGAAAAAGAGAGCAGATGGGACTTATCCACTTCCTTTTATAGTTAACGTGGTAAAGCACTTTTTTCAAACTATTACATCCATGTGTGTACAGCAAGGGCTTTAAAGCCCTTCAGGAAGTGAGTCAGGTAAGGACAGGAGGGATGATTAAGCATGAGTCTCAGAGTGGGAAAGTTGGCTCAGAACAGCGCTGTCCCACTTCCGAAGGACCATCTCTTCCAATCACAACTTTCCTGTCACAATACTGAGAAAGTTTGAGGCAAAACATGCTTATCCTTGATTCTCCACAGGTATTCTTTCTTTCACTCTTACCAGGGAAGGATCTCAGCCTGTCTCCTACTCATCTTAACATTACTTTTCTGTGGCAGGAGTTGCTTCTCTTTTGTATTTGTTTGAGGATGTGTCACTAGCACTGAAACAAATTTGTCATTTGGAAAATTTTTGAAGACATAATTCTGCTGTATCTGAGACAGAAAGAGCAGGTTCTTTTGGGCTTCATAATAAAAGGAAGTCTGTAATATTATTTAAGCTCGAGTTAAAGACCATGCTAAAAAAAAAATCTAATAAATTAAATACTTTCAAGCCCACAGTGGTCAAATTACTGACTTTTTTTTTTTCATATGTAGTGGATTTGCTTAACTAAATCCAGGAATAATTAAATATTGGGAAATATTTTACTGTTTGGGATACAGTGCTGGTCTAAATTTTATAAGGATTTGAGTTCAATTAAGTGCAGAATGCCTGACATCTGATAATGCCTTTAGAATTCCTGAGCTTATTTAGGTTTTACTGTTGGCAGCCTAACTTATAATGACTGCCAAAAGAAAATCTTAGCATCTTTTGAAATTGAGTAGCTGATTTGAGAAAGTTCAGGGTATTTTACCCTTACAAAAGATAACAAGGTTAAGAAGAAATAAAAAGAATTATATTGAATTATCTGGATTCCTTTCATTAAATTGACTGATTTTATGCTAATGACTTAAAAGCCATCTTTTCTTACATAATTTTCTCCAGTCCAGCTAATTTAAACTTTAGTTAATATGACTGCAAAGTATGCAGTTATATTAAAAGGGCTGTACTTAAAAATACTTACCAATTCTGTTTCTTTTCTTCCCTCAAAGAGAAGTGTCATTTTACTAAGGTACATATTCTATCATGTTAATTATTTGTTAATGTGAGAGACTGAGAAAAGTGATTACTGGCTCAGGCCAACCAAAGTGTTTGTGTGAGACAGGTCAGGGAAAGTTCTGCAAAAGTGGGATGGTGTCCCATACCCTGTCCCTTTTGGGGCCATCTAGTCCAGCTGTCAGTCACTAGCACACCAGGAGCAAGGTCCCCCACCCTGCCCCTGGAGTGGCAGTGTAGCCCCAGAGTGGTTATCAGACTGCCAGCCTCACCTGGGGGTGTGGCCAGAGGAGGCCAGAACAGATAAAAACCTTGCACAAAGACGCATGTGGTCACACCACCACTGTATGTGGATTTTATGGCAGCTGAGACCATGCTGGTTCCAATGGTGGAAGCAATATCTTACTTTTCTCTCTCTTTTTTTTTTTTTTTTTTCCTCTCTCATTCTCTTCTTTTCTTCTCCTGATTTCTTCTTCTTGATATCTGAGTAATTTAATGTTTCATGGGTTACAGTTTGCTGAGTCAATGCTTTGTGAAATGCTTTATTTTGATGGAATGTTTGCTTTAAATTTTGCCAGGTTCCTGATCTACAGTTTGCCAGTAGAAGTTTCTTGTTTAATTTCCTGGGTATGTTGTTGGGTGTCTCTTGTCCACCTGTCTCAGGGTATTAAAAAAAAGCCTAAAGCCCTTTAAATAAACTTGACAAGTGATGACCTGGGCTTTACATTTGATTTTACATTTGCTTGGGTGCTCTCTACAGAGAAATGGATCGACAGCTTCAAAGATGTCTGTTTGTTAGTACATTTCTGTCATAAATATTCATTATACACTTCCTGACTTATTAAATGTCAATGGTTAGTATTCATTTCATCAAGCTTACTTTTTATGAAGACACATCCAATGAAAATGTGTGTACTTCAGCTAAAATTATTTTGCACTTTTATTATGATTACAGTGATTTCTTTTGTGATGACATCAAAACTGCTTTATGAATTAAAGTTAATTAAATATGAATTAAAGTTTACAAAACCTTTGTAGAACAGCTAAGATTGTTAGCTAACAAAAATATCATTATACATATTTTCAAAGTAAGTACTCTGAAGGACAGACTGTAAGTGATTTGGCTAAGTTCAAACAGGGTATCAATATGAGTGACAAATTCTCACCCCAGCCTAATTAGTAGATCATAGTCCTCGAGTTCTCTTTAACAGTCTAAAATACAATTCCTTTCCAAAAAGTGACTCTATAAAAATAAGTGCCATATTTATGAATCATTGCTTCTATGAATATTCCTCCAAAAAGTTTGCTGTATTAAGAGTTAATTTGAGGGCATTGCAAATGGCAAGTGCTAAGCTGTCTCTAAAATGAAGCAAAATGACTCCTTCTTCACAATTAATGCAGTTAGCAATGCCCTTTGTAAAGAGGACCATCTAAGTGAGACCATGTAATTCAGGTGCAGGCACTTACTGCTGGGCAGAGCTTTCAAGCTATTTTGCTAAGTCAACTGAAACATATTATATCAAATCCAAGAGACAATAAAATATGATACTCAAAATCTGTTAAAAAAAAAAAAAAAAAGCATATCCTCTTAAAGCTAAAGATTAACTGCTCTTGTTATTAAAGCAAATAGCCAATATACCCTTCACAGGAGCTCATCTTTCAAACTCCTTAAAATCTGATTGTTCCTCTAGTCTTTACAAATTCAATCCAATAGGCAGAAGTATTCCTGTGCGAAGCATTGGGTCTTTCTGAAGAGATGGGCTACTTAAATCTCTGCGAGAGTTTCAAGGACAGTTCAGAAAGGAGGATGTTTGCCAGTTGCTAAGTTTTTATTGCTAATGGAGAGGAAAGATAGGCATTTTACTGTTAGCCCACCTATTTATTCATGCTGTGATGTGTAGGTATTTTATGAATGTGTATTGGTTTATACTGTCAATTGCATGTGTCTTCCTTTCTGGAAATATGGAATGCAAGGCCTAAGACTGTCCTCACGTGGGGTAGAGGCATTTACCAGAAGAACATTCTTCCATGAACCCAGAGTCTAGCTAAGTTGTAATGGAGTCCTTGAAGTCTCATTTTCAGAAAAAATCCTTTTCATTATGAAAAATAAATGCACAAAATGGCATGTCCTTGCAACTATTAGCATTTAAAAACCTCATTTAAAATCAAAATCCCTATTCTAGACAGAATTTTTTACCACAAAATATAGTAAGGCTACAGACCCCATGAAATAGAGTACAGTTCCTCTGAATAATGATTAATATTATGTCAGTATGTGAAGCTGTAAACTCAAATCTGGAAAGTGATAATTATTTCCTTATTAATATATAATTTCTTATCAGTGATTATCCATGCTTTCCTTTAATATTTTTCTTGCTTTGATTTGAAATAGAAATATGATAGCAAATAAATATTACATTATTTGCATAAATACACTGAATGAATACAGTTGTTGAGTATATTTAGTCATGCTAGGAAACATCTCAATTTTTCTTATAAAGGATAGTGGTTTTGCTTGTTATTCATATTTCATATTATTTCCTGGCTCTGATCTGGCTATGATTAAGCACTGCAAATACAGCGGCATCTTCTGTAAGAGATCAATTAAATCTTTTTATAATGTACTTATTAACAATTTAAAATCAGTGAAAACATTGTTCTGTGTATATATGAAAAAAGCTCCATAGTATATGGATCAATCCTCAAGAACTCTGAAGACAAATCAAAGTTCAAATCACATTTAAAGAAAAAGAAAGAAAGAAAGAAAGAAAGAAAGAAAGAAAGAAAGAAAGAAAGAAAGAAAGGAAAGAAAGAAAGAAAGGAAAGAAAGAAAGAAAGAAAGAAAGAAAGAAAGAAAGAAAGAAAGAAAGAAAGAAAGAAAGAAAGAAAGAAAGAAAGAAAGAAAGAAAGAAAGAAAGAAAGAAAGAAAGGAAAGAAAGAAAAGAAAGAAAGAAAGAAAGAAAGAAAGAAAGAAAGAAAGAAAGAAAGAAAGAAGAGAAAGAAAGAAAGAAAGAAAGAAAGAAAGAAAGAAAGAAAGAAAGAAAGAAAGAAAGAAAGAAAGAAAGAAAGAAAGAAAGAAAGAAAGAAAGAAAGAAAGAAAGAAAGAAAGAAAGAAAGAAAGAAAGAAAGAAAGAAAGAAAAGCCTCACAAAGCTATCCATCCTGCTATGAAGTCGGATGCTTACTTCTGCACCTCTTGTGATTTAGGAATGGTACTCCCCAAATAAATGCCCCCATCAAGACTCTCCAAACCACACACTGCTGTCTCACTCCCCAGATTTCTCTTTCCCTCCTCCCTGCAGTAGGCTGGAGAGGAGAATTGGAAGTACAAAAGGCAAAGATCATGGGTTGATATGAGAACAATGTACTTGAAACACCAATAAGATACAAAAAAGAGCAGTAACAGCAACAATACGAATGCCAAAGGGTGCAAGAAAGATCAATTCAGACAGAGATCCCTGACAACAGACAGTACTGGATGTCCCCTTTGCTGCATATCCTCTGCCAGACCAGAACCTCTTCTTGCCTGGAGAGAGTCCCTTTCCACTTACCCCAGAAACTGTATGAGGTGGTGCAGTATAACTTCCAGGTCCTAGCCATGCCCCTTCCTTAGCTACTACAAAAATTAACCCAGTCTTGGTTGGAACCAGGATGCCAGCATTGTGCTATGTTTAGACACTTCCTAGATAAGCTTTTAATGGGCCTGGTTAAAGAACTGGGTTGAAGTAAAAAAATGAGTTGCAACATGGGAAATTCCAATTAGAAATAATGGAAAAGTCTACCACTCTGGAGGTGGTCAAACACTAGAGCAGGGAGCTAGAGTATTTGTGGAGTCTCCATGTATGCAGTTACTGAGGACACAGCCCTAAGTAACTTGCCTTAGTTGAGGAAGGACTTAGACTGAAAGATCTCCAGAGGTTGGTTCCTTCACAGTTCTATGGTTTGTGATTCTGTTTACATATGCAGGTGTATTATTATACCTGCAGGTGCAGGTGAATTGCAGGTGTATCTAAACGCTCTGTGTTCAGAGTGTCTGTATCCTTGGGTCACTTTTAACTTTCAGAAAAAAACAAATAAAAAAAAAATAATCCAACACCCTAGGCTGGACAGTTCTTATTATACTTAATTCTATGGGACTATGGTCTAAAGATGAAGATAACTGATATGAAAAATGTCCATTGACTTTTACTGAAAGCCAAAGAAACTTACTGTCTTAAAAGACACATTGTTATAAAGATGTAAAGTCATTTCTATCCCTTGAATTGTATATGTTTTAATAATATAAAAGGAACAGATGCAGAATTAGAGTAAAGCATGATAATGAAGTTTTCCTTGTGTTAAAAATAATGAATGTATTTGTACTTGTTATCAGTATGTACTTGGAACAAGATGAGTCTACATGATAGCTAAAGCACTGTGGTTTGTTTTCAACAAACAAAGATCTGGCTTTGCCTGTTAATTAAAATGTAATGTCAACACTAATAGAGGTGTTTACAAAATCCAGATTTGATATTCAAACTGAAAGCATGGGCCCTGTATATTGTGAATTACTTGCTAATCTAGAATCGAAAAAATGGAAAAGATGAAATTAAAATAGAGGGAGAGAGAACAGCTACTTTAGCGCCAACTGAGAAGAACTGGAAGAGGGGTAGGTTGGTATGATGATTTTCTGACATTTTAGCAGATCTCTGAGCAGCTGCATAAAACTTTGGGTCTATCCTAATAAACTCCTCCACCTTCTGATTTCAATTTTGCATTTTTATCGATTATTTGAGCAGAATCAGGAGCTAAGAATTCTGTTTGAGAAACATTGTTCTGATCATCTCTCTGCTGGGAGCTGGAAAGGGCAGTTGAATTCAAGAAGGAAAAGTAATGAGTAATTTCTTACAATGTTGAGAGGTCAGGAAGTTTGTATTGTAATTGTCTTCTTTTTGCCTCAGGATAGTAAAATGACAAAGCAACAGTCTTCTGCTGGGTTTGCAGAGAAAAAACCATGAAATGTTGATAGAAGAATGCACCAGTTTTTATCTACATGTCCCCTCCTGTGCTTCTTTTTTTCTTTTTTTTTTTCTTTTCTTCTTCCTTTTTTTTTTTTTTTTCTTTTTTTTTTTTTTTTCCCCCCTTTGTTTCTGCGAGGGATACCATACTGGTAATAGCTGAACAGTATATGAACATTTCTCTGCTCCTAAAAATACATATATATATTTGGGGGTAGCAAGTGTATGTATCTCTGTCTTTCTTCCATACCAAAGTCTTGATTACATGTTTTGGTCTTAAGGAGAGGTTTCTCAGTGCCTAGTTTTTAAACCTGTATGAAGTAGATATGAACAGTGGAAAAACTGCAGCATATACGATAGTGACACTAAAAAAACCTGGCATTAGTGTAGTGATTTGAAGGCAAAACAAATGAGAGGCTCCAAGTCAGAGATACAATTTAATAGAGAAAAAAAAGGAAAGAAAGTAAACTAAAATAGATGCAATAATACAAAAGACCACTGACAGAGTCAGAATACAACCTGAGCAGAGTGATGGAAGCAGTCCAGATGAGGTGGTCTTCCTGAAGCAGTGATCCTGTAGAAAGGTCTGGTAGCTCGGGTCCTCTGGGAATCCAGTGGGTAAGCGCCCCTCTGGTGTTCAGAGTCTCAGCTTGTATTCAGGCTGGAATGCTTGGTTCCTCCCTCTGGGCGGAGCATCTCACAATGGGATGGTGAGTCATGTGATAAGGCCTGATGGGCCCATTAACAGGAGGTAGTCCAGGAGGAGGTTATCTGTGAGCTGTGTAGCAAAGGTGCTGATGGGCCCATCAACAGAAGATAATCCAGAGTGGAGGAGGCAGGGAGCACTGCCTCACCTGGTTTCAACAGTTCATGAAGATGGTGATAGAATATACTTCAACCCAGGACAATTAGTTATGTGCAAATACTCTAAGCTTTGAATTTCTCTGACCTCCATTACCAATATACCCAAATTTTTGAAATGTCATCTCTTTTTATGTTATAAATAAGTTTTATTAGTTTACAAGCTACTCTATAAAATGCCTAATTTGCTCCCTTGCCTCTTGTGTTTGCTTACTATCCTTGCATGGCAGAAAAGTCACTGCATGACTAGGATATGTTTTAGAACGCCAATTCCATTTAAGTGCACACCTAAAAAAAACTCGAAAAGGCAGACTAAATTCAAGCTTGGACAAGGGCAATTCTTTTGTGAATAAAGCATTTTATTTTACAGAAATAACTGTGAAAATAACTGGATATTGGGATAGCTTAGGAATGCCACCTAGTTTATAATATAAATACGTTAAAAGAAATATTTTTAATTTGTAAACCTCTGCATCTTCTAAGATAGAAACATGATATGAGTCATGTTCAATGCACTGGAAATATGTTTATTATTTTTAGACTGCCATCCTTTTCTCAAAGTCCAGGTACAAAGAAGCCTGTGTCAGGTAGCCTTCAGATAATGATAAGAAACCATCTCACACTGTGGGATACAGAAAGGAAGTTTAACTGTTTCATTTATTGCATATCTTTTATTTTTGACCAGTACAGGATATTCCAGTTTTACATATTGATTTTATAGACTGTGGATGAACAGATTCTTTAATACTATTTCCCATTAGATGCAGTCTACATTTTCAAAAATGAGAAGTGGTTTGGGGTTCTTTTTTTTCTGGAAAGCCTATTTTTTGAGATATCTCTGAAAATGCCTGATTTTCAAAACAGGATTTAGGATTTGTCTACTAATACTCAGAAAGTTTTAAAGAATCTCCCGAATGCTAGAATGGTTCTAAGTCAGTTTTTAAAATTAGAAAGGTGAGGTGGTTAGGAACAATCAGCTCTCACTCATACTGTCAAAGACAAGATAGTTACCTGGCTCTATAAACATGACAATGAGAAATCCTTGCTACATTAAAAATAATGCAAAGACCAGTAAGAAAAGTTGAAATGAGGAAAAATCCATACATTAAAAACATTAATAATTAATTATTAAATATTCTCTTATTTTCAAGAAGCATAAATTGTAATTCTGCAATCGCTTTTTTTAATTCATCCCATAAATCGAAAATAATATATACTTATTGGAAAATGTAGAATATGCATCTGATCCATTTTTATCCATCCATCCATCCATCCATCCATCCATCCATCCATTCATTTATCCATCCATCCATCCATCCATTCCATCTATTTTCATATTGCTGCCCACCAATCTGACACTTAAAAACCCTCTCCAAAATAAATATCTTTAAAGTACGATTTAAGGTTCCTCTTCTCTGAAAACACAGTGGGTGGCAATCATGTTTAATTTAATTTTGTGACAGCTCTTTTGAGGATCATGAAGTGTCAAAATGTGGAACATCATTCTGTTTATGAAAAGTGCAAAGGCGAAGGTCTTGCACCACTCAATTTAGTTTGTTTTTTTTTTCTTTATTTAAATGCATAAAGATATATTATTCTAGATATTCAAATGCCATGCATTATTAAAAAGCATAAACAACACAAGAAAATCCCAAAGAATTACTTATATATATTGTGGCACCCTATGTACAAAGTACTGCCACAAAAATGTGATTTTTTTTTTTTTTTTTCTGAAAAATCATAAAATCATAGTTCAGGTTGAAATGGATCTTTAAAGGCTGTCTAGTCCAATCCCCTGCAAAGAGCTGGGACATTTTCAAATAGATCAGGTTGTTCAGAGTCCCATCCAACATAACCTAGAATGTTTCCCACGATGGGGCATGAGTCACCTCTCTGGGCGACCTGCTCCTAGTGTTTCATCACTGTCTTGGTCTCATGCACATTCAAGGTTAATTTTTTGCAGTGGCAGTGAGGGTGTGCCTAGGTTGTTACTTTGCACCACTTTGGGTTATCTCTGTGTCAGAAAGAAGGGATTCTCACTTCTCAGAAGAAGGGGCCTGGCTTGGATTGGAAAGAAAAGCATGGGCATGGAGGGGGTGGGAAAATAGGAATGCCATTCCCATACTACAACAGTGACCCTCGTTGTAAAAACTTATTCCTTATATCTAGTCTAAATTGATCCTTTTTCAGTTTAAAACCATTAACCCTTGTCCTATTGCAGCAGGCTCTGCTGATAAGTTTGGCCCTAAAAGTTTCTTATTGACGCCCTTTAAGTTTGAAAGACTGCAATAATGGCTTCCACAGGACCTTCTCTTCTCCAGGCTGAACAACCCCAACTCTGTCACTCTTTCCTTATAGCAAACCTGTTTAATCCCTCCATACATTCTCCAGACAGCAACTGACAGAACGAGAGGACACAGTCTCAAGCTGCATCAAGGGAAATATAGGTTGGAAATTAGGAAAAAGTTTTTCACAGAAAGAGTGATAAAGTACTGGAATTGTCTGCCTGGGGAGGTGGTGGAGTCACCATCCCTGGATGTGTTTTAAAAAAGACTGGATATGGCACTCAATGACATGGTTTAGTTGGGATGTTAGGGCTGGGTTGGACTCAATGATCTTGAAGGTCTCTTCCAACCTAGTGATTCTGTGATTCTGTGACATTTGTGGCTCTTGTCCAGACCCACTCTACCAGGTCCATGTCTCTCTGTGCTGAGGATCCTGGAGCTGGACAGAGCAGGGCAAAATCACCTCCTATCCACATATGCTGTGATGCAGGCTGGAATACATTCGGCTTTCTGGACTGCAAGTGCACATTGACGGATCGTGTCCAGTTTCTAACTTTTCAGTAGCTCCAAGTACTTTGCAGGAAAATCTTGGAAGTAGAGGTTAAAGCAACATTATTTCTCTGAAACACTCATATTTTTAGTGAGAGCAGAATCTTGCCCAAGAGAGGAAATAAGGAAAATGTAGTTTTAGTTTCTCAGCACTATCTGTATAGGCCTGTCAGAATATGACAATGTCTGCTAGGGATTAATAAGTATAAATTGCTTATCCAAACAGAAAAAATTATAAGAAGGCTTTTAATTTTTTTTTTTTTTTTTTGTTGTTGTAGTTTTTTTTTACATTTCAGAGGAAATCAGCTGATGCTATGAAAATAGAGTACATTAAGGGACCTGACAGGAAAAATGGCAGAACAAACAAGTCATTCTGAACAGGGATAGAGTATTTGGTCCTTCTAAGAGTTTGTCATTTCACATTAAATCACTATTAATATTTCATTAATCCTATAGCCAAACTGATACAAAATGCAGGAGAGGTGGTGGAGTGGGAAAAAAAAAATAAACTGAGAAATCAGAGTGTGTCCTTTTCTAGACCAAGAAATATTTCAAGTCAGTCATGCTACCAGGATGTACTTCGCCTGAACATGTGGTCCATTAAGTAGTGTTCATTTTCTTCCCTAAAAAGAGAGAAAATATGCACAATAATTCCTCAAGAAGTTTCTTAATTTAATTATAAATGAGCATGCTAAAACATAAAAATCAGTTTCTTTTACTCCGGACACAGGAGGTTCATGACCTTGGTTTGGTCAAGGGTTGAATAATTGAATATAATGATATGTGAATGTCAGGATAATGAAAACAAAACAGAGTGTGATGAACCTTTGTACAGATTACAACGTGACAACATGTGTCCCCCCCCCACCTCCCCCCCCACACGTTATGATCTGAGAAATACTTATTACACTTCAGTCTTGATAAATGGCACCTGAGCTGAGCTCCTCTTGAACTCATATTAAACACTATCTGTTCCCAGGAACTTATGCTCTCCTAACGAGCACCTCTTTGTTTGTTTATTTGTTTGTTTTTAATGAACAGCCGTGGACACCTCTTTTTTTTCCTGAATAACAACTCAAGTGGAATAACATTAATGTTATTAAACTTTCAAAGAAAATTGCTGACCCAGATTGGAGCCAGGATGAAAAGTTGCTTAAGCAAACTTTCTTGTGGCCAATAAACAGTGGCCCAAAATGAGACTATTTGAGACTATTCTTGCTTCTGGACTAAAGCAGGCTGTGACCAGCAGCCTCCCGGTGAGTGGGATATCTTGGAGCTAGTGAACTTGTAAGATTTTTTACTTGGAAGATCACCAAAAAACAACAATGGATCCTGGGCTGATACTCTCCCTTGCTTAAGGTTCAACCCTTTGCCTGTTGAGAAGATGTGAAGGCATCCAAAGTTTCACTGAATTTGAGTGAAATTTTTCACTGGTACCTTTTGCAGATTCTTTATGTCTGTGTGCATGCGAGTGCAAATATGCCATAGTAAATGTACTTGGAATGCTGCTCTCCTAGATTCCTTTATATTTGTAAGTAAGTTAAGCCTGTACTTATTGTTATGGTGTAGTAAATTCTTTATGAATCCTTTGGAAAATTGTTTGATTTAAGTCAGTTAAATTCTGTTGGGCCTTTAGTCCATACTCCTTTTTATCCTTACCCTTTCCTATTCTTTTGTATTCCCCCCTGAACTCCACACAGATAGTTTTGGGTTTATTAGAACAATACCTGAAACTGAAGGAAAGGTATGCTATGATAAAGATTTGATTACATGCTATCTTGCTGTTTAATGCCACCAGTAAGAAAGATTGGGAAAAGTGTTGCTACATGGACATCCAATTACTTCAAGAAGCAGAAGGCCCATGCCTTGGTTTAGGTAGACAGGTATCTGCCAGGGAGGGTTGGAGTCTCCCTTGAAATGTAAGCCCCTCCCCCCTTTTTCCAAATTATCATAAATTTGCAATTAAAAGGCTGTCAGGCAAAGATTTTGGGAATAGATATGGCAGTTCTTTACTAGGGATATAAAAATACAGATGTTGTACTATAGAAGAATAAGCAATCAAACAAACAAATAAGAAATCCTAGAAAAACCCTGACAGAGTCAGAAATACAACCTGACACCCTGTTGGTCAGGGTGTTGGAAGCGGTCCACAGTAAGCCCTCCTGGAGTGGCAGATGTGGTTCTGTTGGAGTAGAGATGGTCCTGTTGAAAAAAGGGTCCAGTAATGGTGAGATGGGTCCGGTCTTGCTCCAGGGATCCGGTGGAAAACTGGATATCTAGTGGCACTGTGGCTCCTTTTTATCTAGATTAAGATGGTTTGGCTCCTCCTCCCTGTGTGGAGCATCTTACAGTAGTACAGTGTAATGTGTCATGTCATTGATGAGCTCTTAATGGTCCATTAGCAGAAGACATTCCCATGGAAGTAGTGAAACAATGAAGAGAGATAAGTAGCACTCCACCATCTGATAAGCGACACTGACCCATTTGGGCAAAGATAAGCAATTCTGCTCCACCCAGATGGAATAGAATAATATGCTCTTTACAAAATCCATGACAGCCCAGATGAAAAAGTTATATGTGATTGCTGATATGCTAAACAAATGATTGATTTAATAAAATTTTTAAAAAGACAGGTTCAAAATACGAAGTTTTGGTACAAGAAAAAATCGATGTAATGGATGCTAACAGTAGTTTGCAGAAATGTAGATCCTCTGCTCAGGAAATCATGATGTTTAGATTTACTATTGACTTTCTAAAAGGTAGAGTGTAATAGGAGCACACATAGCACACATCAGTAGCTCTGTTTGGTGCAGTGCGGTGAGGTCATCCTTTTGAAGGTACATATTCCCAAAAAATGCTGGCTTTTCTATGAATATGCTATATGTGGCATAACATACCTGCTGTGTTGCTTCTATCCTGACTGGTTTCTCCTCTCTTTTGTTTTAGGAACTTTTTCAATGCCTAAAAAAAAACCAAAACAAAAAAACCACAAAAAACCAAAACAAACAAACAAAACCCCCACAAAACAAAAACAAAAGCAGACAAGCAACAAAAAAAAACCCTCAAGATTTTAGAGTTGTTAAACATTACACTACTTAGAGGAAAAAAAAATCCGGATTTGGGCGTTTGCATTTCTCTTAGCTTTCTTATCCTTTAGGGTACATTTTTAGTGAATTTTCAAAGCTTTTTTCCATGCCTTTAAGAATTACAAGCAAAATTTTTTAGCATGAAGGCTGAGATTTTCTTGTGAGCTTTGAATTCTTGCCTCAGGAACTTCCAGGAAAACAGAAAATATCATAAGACTGCTGTTTTAAATCATAGCAACTGGCATACCCAGACTACTAAGGACATGCCCACAGTGCCCAGCAGAGTAGGCAGGAAAACTCTGAAGCTGGCAGGCACCACACTAGTTGTGGAACCACAGATAATGTAACTGATGACATTTTTGCACATGCATGACTTTTTGTCAGCACACCTACTGATTCTGAGACGAGAAATCCTACTTCACCAAATTGCACCTGCTCAAATCTCTCTGTGCATAGTTACATATGGGCAAACTTGGTCATGAATAATTTATGCACTAAAATATAATTCATTACCACAGAATAGATATCTGGGGAAAAAAGAAGTCATACGCCTAGGTTTTGATGTATGAAATAAATGAGCAATTAAAATCATTTTTAGAATTGTAAAAATATTAGGATATTCAGTTTTCTGATGCATGACTTCCTATTATTTCAGGCAAGGTTAACTGACAAAAAATTTCACTGGTACACTAAAATGTTATAAAGATTATTTTTAAGAATTTTTTCTGTTACTGTTTAATATACTGTTATTCTTCAACATGATAAACATCTTGGATGAAGAACTTTAAGAAATACTAGGTAGGTTTCTCAACAACACTAAATTGGATGAGCTGTGGGCTCCCTCAAGGGCAGAGAGACCTTGGCAAATTAGAGATATGGGCAATCACTAACTGTATGAAGCTTAAAAAAGGCAAGTGCTGGATTCTGCACCTGGGATGAGGAAACCCTGGTTTATGTATGGACTAGGGAGTGAGAAACCAGAGACCCCTGCTGCAGAAAGGGACCTGGGGATCCTGATCAGTGGAAAGTTGAACACGAGTCAGCAGTGCCCTGGCAGCCAGGAGGGACAACACTGTCCTGGGGTGCATCTGTCACAGCATGGCCAGCTGGGCAAGGGAGGGGATTGTCCTACTCTGTTCTACACTGGGGCAGCCTCACCTGGAGTGCTGGGGGCAGTTTTGGGTGCTACAATATAGAAAAGACATTAAACTATTAGAGAACATTCAAAGAAGGGCAATGAGGATAGTGAAGGGCCTTGAGGGGAAGCTGTATGAAGAGCAGATGAAGTCACTTGGTCTGTTCAGCCTGGAGAAGGGGAGACTGAAGGGAAACCTCATGGTGGTCTTCAAGATCCCTCATGAGGGCAAGTGGAGGGACAGGTACTGATCTCTTCTCTCTCATGACCAAGTAACAGGACTTGAAGAAATGGCCTGAAGCTGAGGTCGGGGGTTGCTTAGGTTGGATATCAGGAAACAGGGTTTTTTTTATCCATAGGGTGTTTGGGCACTGGAACAGGCTCCCCAGGGAAGTGGTCACTGCCCCAGTCCTGACAGAAATCAAGAAGCTTTTGCACAAAGCTCTCACACATAGTGTGACTCCTGGGGTGGTGTCCTGCATAGGGCCAGGAGTTGGACTCAATGATCCTGATGGGTCCCTTCCAATTGAACAAATTCTATGATAACAATCTCAACTAAGTCTGGTATTATAATCTTATAGTGCTCCTGCTCAATTAAGATATTTATCTCATTAATGTTTTTTTTTTTAATGCAAAACATAATACTTAGAAATAATCATGCCCTTAATGACCAGCCTTGAAATTAAAAGAACCATTTCAGATAATCTAATGATAGACTGAAAACAAGGAAATAGGATTTCTGGTTGTTTGATTACTTTAGCTTTGGAACCTGCAGATCACAAGGACTTATAGAGTGTGGGGGTTTTACCTTTTTTGCCTTAAGCATGTAGCTTAGAGTATTGCAGAGTATTGCAAAAAGTCCCCAAGAAAACAACCATCAGGACAGGTTTGTTTAGACTAGTTTACATTGAAATGTGCCTTCTTCATGAAAGTAGTTACCACAGAAAAAAACAGAATCTAATAAACCTGAATAAAAGACAGGTTTAACACTGCTACCTTGGGTGTGAATGCTCATGATGCCCATGTAGTGCATCATGAACTACACTGTACAGTTTCCAGCTGATCCTGTGTAGAGAAAGATCAAGCTAAATTCTACTTGCCAAATAGAATGAAAGTCATACTGAAAAGTTTGGAATTTTTTTGTAACTAAATGATGGAGTTCACACCGCGTTTGTGTGATATTGGTGCTCAGAATGAAAATTTTAAAATCTTCTGTTTGATTTGTGGGAAATACTAGTGTTAACACCTATATGTGATACTGTGTTTTTGTAATGGAAAAAAAAAATGAATGTTGCATCATAATAGCATATTATGTTATTTGGGCACTTGGATTATCTTTTGTTCAGAGCTTTTTTAATATATGTGGATTTTGTGAGACTAAAATATGAATTAAATAAAAAATATTGAAATTTCCATAGTATTTCAGTTTTAAATTATCCCAATCTGCATACGTTTTGTATGCAGTTTCCACCAAAGTTACAGCTACTAATATAAAGAAACAAAAGCAACCAGAACTAATTGGTAGTCTCTAAGATGTCGCACTTGACTGTCTCTTCTGATGTACTTCTTCTAAATTGCAGTTTTCTGATAATGAGCCCCCATAATGCTGTTTTCCACAGACATGAAGATAAAAGTAAGAGATTATCGAGGTTAAAGGCCTAAGTGTACTGAAAATGGCTCTTTCTTTATGAAAACATGCTGTGCTGCTTAGACATCCTGAGGTGGAACATTGAATGATCATCTTCTGGAATTATCTTACCATTATATAGGACTTTTGCTTTTTTTTTTTCTTCTTTTTCTTGAGAATAGTTTGTAACACAGGGTCTTCTGACTTCAATTTCAAACAGAGCTCTTGAGTTTACCAAGGAACTGAGGATGACCATTTAATGTGTCTGAGTCAATTTCAATTATTTGAAATTTAGTTCAAATTGATTCCTTTCAAGACTCAATTAGAAATAAAACAGAGTAGCAAAACCAACTAGAGGTATATAGATATGTAGATGATTATTATTATTATTAGGGGGGACCTTATATTGAATTTCCTTAGTGCACTCTATAAGGTTAAAGCCACTTCTAATATAATTAGTGCTATTTACCCATTGTGCAAATAAAGTGAGGCAGATAGAGTTATTTTGTTACCATTACTGTCAGCAAAGTCAGGGCAAAACACAGCCCATGTAGAATACTATGATGTTTGTATCACTATTATTATTGATCACAAACTACAGAAAGAATGGAAGTCATAGAAAGGTCTGAGAGGAACAGACTATATAGGAGAGACCCTGGAGAGATACAGCCTGAGGAGGTTTCTATCTTCTTTTGATGGTATCAGTGTTAGAGAAGAAACCTTAGGACCTTAGTTCATGCAAATTTAGACATGATCTTTCCCTTTTGGTCATGAATATTAACTCATTATTTTCCCCTAAAAAACTTTGGTGCAGGGGTCCATTCATATCTGAAAAAAAATATTACAACAGGATCTAGCAAAAGAAAGAATTTCTATAGTGTTTACAAGTTCCTCTTAAAAGTTGGTTGTTTTATTGGGTTTTTGTTGTTGTTCGTTTGTTTAATGTGACGAACAACGACAATTAAAATACATTTGGCTCTAACTTTGAAATTATGGATATTTTATTTTATCCTTAAGTAAATTGTTCTGTACTTTAAGGAGCTTCTTACACAAATGACCTAGAAACTGACATACTTCCCTATGCCTAGTAGACGTCTGATAAAAACATACACTGTTGAATTACCTCATGAATAAAAAGTGACAAGAAATGATTCTTTATAAAGACACACAAAGGGAACCTAGTCATTTTGACTCATCCTGATCTGAGATGAAATACAAGGAAACAAAGTTGTCTTGTTGTTGACTAGGCTTTACAATGTTGAAATGTAAAGAAAATGGATTTTCTACTTTTTGGTTACATTATCCTAGTTCTCATCATGAAGAGATGATACACTGGCCTTTCAAATTTTGGATTAAAACAAGCGCCAAAGGTGTATGTTTAGAAAGTCCATTAAAGATTTAGCTTACATATCACATCAAATGTTGGACTTTCCCTGTACCTGAGGAAAAAAATAATAATTCAAAGCTGAAAATCTAGAAGACTTAAACATCTTCAGATGACTTCCTTCCACTGGATTTGTTTAGATTTTCTTATAAGTATGAGGGATGGCCTTCCAGAGTAATAAAATAGTTTTAAAATTTGAAACCATTACTAATTGAATTGATTTGTTTTTCTATCTGTGTTTGTTATATTCACTTTTGTTATTTACTTTCTATTTTTTTGTAAGATGGAAATACAGAAAACTGGCCTATAAAAAAAATTGCATAATTGTCTTTAGTGACTCCTACCAAATATGCACCTCTTCTAAGATTATCTACAACTGAACATACGTTTCCTGATTTTCATCTTTAGCTGCATCTTTCCTTTTAATAATCCTTAATTTATGAAATAGATAGGCATAAGATATTTTGATACTGACTTGAAGTTTGTATCATTACCAACATTTTTCAACCTACTGGTAGGTCATAAGATGAAGAAGCACATGCATATATGTTCAACCTTTCTACATTTTACAACCAAGTCATACAATTTCTGATCTTAGTGCTCAAAATCTCAGGGTATTTCAAATGTTTGGGTTCAGTAATGTATTGTGTTCAAGATGTTTTGTATTTGTATCTAACTTATAGTATTCATTTACCCTATTATTTGTAATATATTATTTTTCTGAGTCGTCATGTGAGCTCTGAGGGAGAGTCTTTTAACTTGATAAATTAATAATGGGACAAGGCTTTTTTTCCCCTTGCACCTACATTAAAACATTTCTGTGAACAGTGTTGTACCTAAAATTCTCTCACTGAATGTCTTTGTACAGCATTTACCCACTCTTTTGAGAAGGCAAGAGAAGTGTTGAATCATAATAATGCATGGTGCTTGTCTCAGCTAGAGCATACAGTTCCTTTGTCTCCTACTGAAAAAGGTATTCCATCCTAGTTAACTTTGATACTTACTAGAGTGTGAAAGAACAATCTCCTTCTGAGCCACAATAAATGATCAGAGAAGTACACCTTTGCTGTGTTTCTATGTCTGACTCCAGGCCATCCTGCTTGCTTTTCTCCCAAGGGATCAAGACCAACCTAGACTATGAAGAGGTGAGTTCTCACCAATAAATCTGCTGAGGAATGTTGAAAAAAAACATAGAGATTTAACTTGCCCTGATTTTTTGGGAAGCATAATTATGAATCTGGAGAACCAAAATGTGTGTCAGAATGTGTCACAAAGAGTGAGAACAAGCGATATTGCAGATGTGGGAGGGAAATTTAAGGGCTTTAAGGTGACCATTACTTTTAGCGTAGTAGATTCAGTGAATATAAAAAATGAAGACAAGCGACTTTCAAGAAAAATGCCCTGTGTTGATTATCACCTTTATAAAGATCATATTTCACAGCACTATGCATTTTAAATATTTTGACTATGATTATATGTTTTTGTCTTTTCAGACTTCCAGATGGATGAACTTACTCTTACATGACTTTCTCAATAGAAATTATGTTTTTTTATTATATTGTTTTCCTGCTTTTTGATTTTTACAAATTCATTCATTATTTGCAATTAATTGAAAAATAGTTGTGTACACATTGCAGACAGGTTTTTTTGTTGAGTTAGGTAGCATTTTACTTTGATTTAATGCATGCTGTTCTATTCTTTATGGCTTACTTTTCCACACCTTGAACTAAGAGCCATCAATAGAACATTCCATAGAGCTTTGAATTTGCAAAATTTTATTTGTTATAAATTTTTTATGAAGATAAGCTATGTGCTGCTCTCTGCTTCTCCTTCTGCCTTTTATCCATTAATTTTTACAGTCATATTTTATTTTTCAGGCATTTGATTTTCAGCAGGCCTAGTGACAGACTAATAAATTATTCTGGAATTAAACCATACCAGTCACTAATGGTTCCAGTCTTATACTGAAAGAATGTGCATTTTGGCATTTCTTTCTGTGTACTTATCTGTGTTTAGGATCATTTTTTCCTGCAGTTGTTTTTATAGTTTTGATAGCTACTATTTAATTTCCTGAGGTTTATTCAGACTCTGTGATAAAGAACACTAAAATAATCTGACTTGCACCTCAGACTCAATGTTGGTGCTAATATCCATCCCTTGACTAAAAAAAAACCTACCGTGACCTGATAGAATGACAGAATGTTAAGGTTTGGAAAGGACCTTAGGGATCATCTAGTCCCAGCCTCCATGCCATGGGTAGGAATATATCTCACTAGACCAGCTTTCTTAAGGCTTTACCCAACCTGGCCTTGAACACTTTCAGGGCTGGGGAATCTACAACCTCCCAGAGCAACCTGGGAATTTCTAAAGAATTTCTTCCTACTGTTTAAAGTGGATTTTCTCTTTTTCAGTTTTACCTATTACTCCTTGACCTATCACTACAGTTCATCATGAAGAGTCCCTCTTTGGCTTCCCTGTAGGCCCCATTCAGATACTGGAAAGTTGCTATGGGGTCTTCACTGAACCTTCTCTTTTCCAGACTGAACAGCCTCAATTCCAGTCCTCTTATCAAATTTGTGTTCCTCCTCTGGACTAATTTCAATAATTCCATTGTCCTTCTTATTTTGAGGGCTCCAGAAGGATATGCAGCACTCCAGGTAAGATGGCACCAGAGCAGAGTAGAGGGGGAGAATCACCTCCTTTTACCTGCTGTCCGTGCTCCTTTGGATGCACCCCAGGATTCCATTGGCTTTCTGGGCTGGGAGCACACACTGCTGGCTCATATTCAGTTTCTCATCAGCCATCACCCCCATGTCCTTCTCCTCAGGGCTGCTCCCAAACATTTCTCTGCCCAGGCTGTGGGTGTTCCTGGGATTTCCTTGACCCATGTGCAGGACCCTTGGCTTTGTTAAACCTCAGGAGGTTTGCACAGGCCCATCTCTCCAGCCTGTTCAGGTCCCTCTGGAAGCCATCCCTTCCCTACAGCACGTTGACCACCCCACACAGCTCAGTGTTGTCACTGAACTTGCTAAGAGTGCACTTAATCCCACTGTCCATGCTGCCAATAAAGATATGAAACAGACCTTCATCCTTAATTTTCTGAACTGCTATTATCTCACTGAGGTCACTTCTGAATTTTTTTCCAAGGATCTTTTAGAAACAAGGCAGTGTCACAATCACATGGTCTTAATGCAAGAAGTTTTCCATGACTTATCAATTTGAGCCAAACTCAGAAAGGATTAAAGGTCATGAACATAATTAAATTCCAGAAAGTGTTATGAGATCAGCAATTACCAGTTTTGTGTTGCCAGCTGTTAGGTCTATCAGCACACACATGCTTGCTGGCCAGCAGCAGCACACACAGCCACAGCATATGCTGTCACTTGTCCATCTGGGGCAGCCATGGAACAATCTGCTGGAGAGGAACTGAAAGATTTATGAGGGTGAGAGAGATAAGTACATAGAAATGTGATTGCAAGGTAGTTAGAAACATGAAGGGCACACCATATTACAGAACTATTGTCCTGCAGTCTGTTGTGCTGTGAAGTAATTCTCTAAGTGCATCCTTTGGCTAGTATAGATTCTGCTTTTGTAAAATTATTATCCTGAGATAGAAAAGTAATTGATTTATTAGGGATGGGGCTTTGGATTTTTGTTTTGTTTTATGACTTTATTCTATTTTTATTATTTTCTGGAAGTACATGTAGTCCTCTAGGAAATAGCTGAAGTAATTTTATTTTACCAGACCCCTCCTAAAATCTCTGAATTTTCTGTCAGCAAAGCCTTTATTTTAAAAGGGCTAATTTTTTTCCATCAAATGTTTCTTAATAGTTAATTATTTGGCTCTTTTATTTTTGCAAATTATATGTAAGCAGCTTCAGATTGTTATTATTTTGCAAATTTTAACTGAAGACTAGATACAAACAAATGGTAGGCAAGAAGCCATTTGTTGTGTTCACTTTGAAGATGTCTTCAGCTGTCTGAAGTTCATTACTCACAGGTTGGAATGGACCCCCACCATTTCATACTCTCAACTGCTTTCTGATTGAATGACTGCAGCTTTAGTAGGAAAGAACATTTGAAGCTCATCTATCACATCAATATTCATATACAAACTCAGATATTTCCCTAAAAGTTGACACGTCACAACTTCTGGTTTGATCAAAAATCTATTTCCTCCAATGTTCATGGACAAAAGTACATAAAAATTCTGCAGATCACTTGTACTACTGTAGCTGCAACAGGTCTGTATGTATAATAGGAAAAAAAAATAGGGAAATACAATGTCTTTTATTGTTAATAAATTACACTGATAATAAATGCCATCTGACTGTATCCTGAATATTCAAATAAACTTTTTCCCCTTTAATAACGTGCATTATTTCAAGCAATACAGTTGTGACCGTGGCACTCAGCTGAAAACAAGGTTGTTTAGAGAAGATAGGACAGGCAGTTCAACTGTAATCACCCTGAATAGGAAAGGCCTGAGGACAATTGCTGTGGTCTTATGAAGAAGAGGTCAGTTTCATGGAGTTCATGTTTGCAACAAGTTCAAATGATTGATTTTCCTACTCTAAGCTTATTTTACAAGAAGCTGCTAAGTTGGTTATGAATCTGTTTCATCAGCTGAAATATAGAAAATTAAGACATATTTAGAACTTTTGGAAACTCCATAAATTATTTTTCTGGACCAAATACTTTAGTAGTTGACTGTTTCTAAAGAAATAGATATAGCATAAACAGTCCTCAGAGGGCTTATTTCCAAAATACTCCACTGTAAATGGATTGAGAATTTGTGTGCCTAAACAAAGAAGGAAGAACAATGACTCTGTAATTGCTGTAGTAAATATGTTCTATTGGTCTCATAAGTAGAGCTTATGAGTTCTAATATTGAGAGATGGAGGAAATCTTTGCTTTACATTACATCCATTTTTTGATTGAACACATTCTCAGTAGGCTTTGAGATGCCCATCCTGCAACTAAATAAGTTTTAAATAAAATGACCTTATATATGAATGCATAGGTACTAATGTATTGTGTGAAGAATATACACTGGAGACTGAGTAGAAAAAAAATTAATTAAAGTGAGATAAGCAGGTCTTTTATACAAGAAATATTTTTGAGAAAACCTGAAACAGGGTAGTTTGTAACAGCCATAATCTTCTTCATGCTTGATTATGATAACAATAAACGTGGGGTTTTTTTGTTGGGTTGGTTTTGTTGGTTTTTTTTTTTTGGTCAATGCTAACAATCCTTAACTTTGCCTTGGGAAATCCAAATCACCTGTTGGTATTTAATTTCAAGCAAAAATATCTGTGTCTTTGTGAGGCATTGTTTAGGCAGTAAAGAAAATAGTATTTTGGTTACAGAGTCATATATTTATAGATTTGGGAAGTGTATGACAAACATGGTGTTTCTCAGTTTTTATAGGAAAATATGTGAAGAGGTAAAGTCTGTGTGAGTCCTCTTTCTTTCAAATATTTTCTCTTCAGTGGCTAAAAAGATTAATACCCTTAATGTTCTCATCTCTTGGTTGTGAAGATGAGAAAGTATTATTAACTTGCAATGTTCCTCTATGAAAGTTTTTGGGTTTCAAGAAATCAACAAATAAATTTGAATGTGTTCAATAAACGTACAATGAGTCAATATTTAGACAGTTTGTTTTTGCTTTAGTTTTGGACTTGACTTTTCAAAGTTTAGCTAAATCTAGCAGAATCAACTGAAAAAAAAAAAAAAAAAACAAAAACAAACCAAAAAAAAAAAAATTGGCTAGAGACTACTAGTTTGTACAGGTGCAAATGGGTTTGATCATATGTTAATTTATCGAGAGCCAAGGGCACAACTCCAAACTGCAAAACCAGATGCTCTGCTTTTTTCTCTATGTGAGAGAGATGGAAAGCAGAAAGACTGAAAACCCATGAACCATGGGAGGATTCTGTTTTTATGATCTGGAGTTTAAAGCAATCATAAAATTTGAGAAATTGGAGATAGTTTCAAATATATGAAGGCCAGCATACCTTAAAAAATAAAAATCCTGTGTTTATCTATGCAGTTTATCTACTGTGGAGACTCCTGAACCTTCTCTTACTATGATTTCTGGTTTTCTCCCTATTCACTATAATTCCAGCAAGAGAGATTCCCTCCAGCAAAATTGCTTTCCATTCTCATCCCTCCCTTTCCTTGATCTCTGGTGGCTCTTGAATCTATTATGGCACTCTGTATGAAACAAGCTTATGTCAATTCACATTCTTTCGTCTCCTTTTTTAATTAAATTCACTTGGGTTTTTTTGGTTGTTTTTAGGGGCACCATAAAAATATCTGTTGCAGTTTATTAAAATTTTGCATTATGAATATTTATTTTAGATATAAACTTTCAATGTATTTCAACAGATAAAATGCTTCCCAGTAAAGTGTGAAAGTGGGAGGGAAAAATACAATTAGAAGGAGAAAGTTTTCTTTTATAGAAGAGATGCAGACCTTTTAGACCTGTAAACTTGTATAAATTTAAAGTGTAATATTAGATGTATTGCAGGCTACAGCTGGACATTTGAGAGGGTTGGGGGGAATTAACTCATGAATCTCTTGAATATAATTCCAACTGGGTGTAAGTAAATGTTCCAGAAGAGATATATTTACTTGTACTGATAACACTGACTTCCGTATTTTATCAACACCTTGAAAATATTTTTTTTATGTTGTTCATGACCTCTTGACAGTTACTTTGACCTTCAGGCTATAGTAAAAATAAAGATCACTAGTTTGCAACTATGTATCAGAATGATATTTAAATTACTTGAAAATTTGTTTTTCTGTGTAAGATCTACTGTCTTTCATCCAGCCAAGGATCTTGGTTTGCTTTTCACAAATAACTGCATCCAGTTGTTATTTTAAATTCATTATGGCCAAAATTAATCTCTTGATCTTCTCTTTCAAAACATTTCAGTAATTCATTTTCCATCTTAGGCAGAAACATCACTGTTCTCCAAATTACTTCACTAATGTCAAGCTTAAACTCCTGCTGTCTCCAGGGGAATGTTTTCACTGGGTTTCTCTCAAACCTTGTCAGTCCAACTGTGCATGCAGTCAAAACATTTGTGCAAGCTTTTATTATTGCCTACATTAACTATGACAACATCTGTTCTCTAGACTTCCTTACAGGAGCCTTGCTACTCTGAAGTCATTGCACAATATTGCTGTTATAGTCACCCTGAACTTATTTGCTGAGCATTCTATTTGCCCTATTTATTGTCCTTCAGCATTTTTAATTTTACTCCTTTCCACTTTTTCTCCTGTGTCTTTCCAATAATTTAGTCCAACCATCATTGTAAAATCTAGTCAGACATCTAGTCAGACTTGCTTCATTTTCTTCTACAAGTCAGTTTTGCTAAGGTGAGGATCAATTTAAGAAACCATTGAAGTATCCTTTCCACTCTGCTGAGTAGGTGTATTGGGTCTGGTTGAGCTGGAGTTCATTTTCCCACAGCACCCCTCACAATTCTGTGCTCTGAATTGGTGGCTGGAAAGGTGTTGATAACACACCAGAGTTTTGGGTACTGCTGAGCAGCACTGGCACAGCATCATCACTGTCTCTCAACATTCTGCACCCCCATCAGAAGGCTAGGGCTGGTTAAAATCTCAGGGAGGAATATAACCAGGCCAGCTGACCCAAACTGAGAAAAGAAAAGAAAAATGAAGAGGAAGTGAGGGCATTTGTTACGTAAAATGTTGGCCATCCAGAGCACTTCTATGCTTACTGAAGTCCTGCTTCCCAGGAAATGGCTGGACATTGCTTGCTAATGGGAAGTAGAATAAAATATTTACCTCTTTGCATGCAAACACATGGTATTTTGGGTCTTGGTTTGGTTTTGGCTTTTCTCTTTTTCTCAGCTTATGAGTTTTATTCCATCTTATTTTCTTCCTCCATCTTGCTGAGGAGGAGAGTCATAGAGTGGCTTGGTGGACACCTGGCATCCAGCCAAAATCAGCCCACTCCAGTACTATTAATTTATATTTAACCTTTTTTTCTCCCCCTAACTTTGTTCCTCCTGTTCCCAAAATGACAAAACTTCAGGTTTTTCCAGGCCTTTTCTGTGTAGACAGTTTTCCAAAATGAAAAAGATGTAAGTGAATTTTTTTTTTCAGAACTCCTAAAAAAAGCTGCAAGTGATTGATCAGATAGAGCTGAAACTGTAGCAATTCATATGATATTTTCCCACTGTGGCCTTGCAGGCAGATTCCTACTTCCAAATTGTTTTATTTATCACGTCAGTGGCCTTGAGTTGGAACAAACTCTATCAGGTTCCTTTTGGCCTCTGCAGAGTCCTCTTTCTGACATCTCTGTGGTCTGCCCCAGAGATGGGAGTAGTACCACCGATACACGAGAAGTGACAGATGTCCTGAGACTGTTGGTTTCCTACTGCCTTTCCCAGAGCTACTGGTGTGGATGCCTTTTCTGTGACTGATGCTTGGCTGTTCCTACCGAAGGAGCAATCACTCCATCCAGCATACACCTTTTCAGAGGAATGCAGGCATAATGTACACAAACATCATAGCATACAAGCTGAAAGAGCCATACCAACTACTGCACATTTAGTTAACTATCTTGGACTGTTTGGAGAACTAAAATTACTTTAGGAGCAAAAATCAAATCATTTTACTGACATCTAAGGTGAGGCTGAATCAAACCCGTTTTTGGCAGAAAAATCCAGATTCAAGTCATAGTTTCTTAATTATTTACAAGTTCAGCAATTATTCAGCCAAGTATCATGCCTCTGCCTATACTGAATGAAGCCTGATTCAAACCATCCTGAGGTAATTTATTGCTTGTATTTCAGAGGTGCTCTCATTTCCCTGATTACAGAAAAAAGACAGTTGAGGCACCTAACTTTCAGAAGGCCATCCTTGCGGCTTAGGTTTGGTCACGGTGTTCAATTTTAACTTCTTCAGAATATTAAGGTTTTGACATGAAGTTCTAAAAACAAACAATTCAAGGACTTCATTTTAAAAACCGTTTGGCTTTCTTTTTAAATTATCAATTATGACAAAACTGGGAAACAAACTAGGACAACCTGTCACGTTTTAAGATAAATATATATATATATATCCAGTATATATATATATATATATATATATATATATATATATATATCCAGTAAAAGAAATGTCTGGTTAAATACAGAAATGTTTTCCATCAATAGAATTTCCTAGAACACAGAAATCCCTTCCCAAGTTTCAATGGCAAAAAAATTAAGGTTGAAAATTCCTACAGACGCAGCGTCTTCTACCAACTACCTGCACCAGCAACAACAGGAAAACAATGTGGTAGAAGAATTCTAAGTATGACCTGCATATGTATGACTAGACAGTGTTTTGGTGAAACTCATCTGTGTTTAGAATATATGTATGTATAGTTGAAAAGTACAATGGGTGTGTATTTTATATAATATACATAGTACAGTTGGAAAGGCTCTTATTTTCTTATTTTATGTATTTATTAACAAAGTATGTTCATATGGATATTTTTTTTTCTGGTCATAATAAGAAAAATTCTGTTTTCAATACAGCTGGAGAAGAAAAAGGGAAGATGGATAAAACTGAAATATTTTTTTTACAAATCAGTAACATTATTACCCACATGAAAGATATAAGTGATTATGGGGTCTGTATGTGCTTGGGGATAACTCATTCTTAGATGTAATGTCCTTAGTAAGGTGATTCTTAAGACTTCCTGTGAATGACAAAACTATTCTAGTTTACATATTGGCCATATAATTGCCCTAATACTAAACCAAGGGGTTATTTTAATTTTTTGACATACTACTAGAGTTTGAATATCAAGAAGCTGATCATTTGGTTAGTTCTAGCTAATTAATAAGGTTTTGCATTCTATATGACCACAGCTACTTTGATATTCACTTTTTTCTTTTGTTTTTCTTCATCTCCTTATGATACATTTTCAAGACACTTTGCCCATTAGAACCCAATAGTCAAGAAATTCCCTAATTTAAGCGTTTCCTTTGACAAAAAAACCTTAATTTGATACTTACTTTAAAATGTTGAAATATCAACTGTAAAAAAATTCCAAGGAAACATTGCCAAAATTTTACACATTTTCCAAAAGCTTAGTTAATTTTTTAGTTGTTTGAATAACAGGCCAGGTTTGTATAGCAGAAGGGTTGCAGGGGTGGCTTCTGTAAGAAGCTGCCAGGAGCTTCCTCAGTGTCCAACACAGCCGATGCCAGCTGGCTCCAAAATGGATGTACTGATGGCCTAGGCTAGGCCAATTAGGAACGATTGTAATGCCACCTTGTAATGTGATAACATACTTAAGAAGGAAAAAGAAGTTATTTTGCAATTGAAATTGCATCCAGAGAAGAAACCATGTGAACGAAACAACTGCACACACCAAGGTCATTGAAGAAGGGGGGCAGGAGGTGCTCCAGGTGCCAGAGCTGAGATTCCCCTGTATCCTGTGGTGCAGATCCCGGTGAGGCAGCTGTGCCCCTGCAGCACTTGGAGGTCCATGGGTGTGCAGAGATCCACCTCTAGCCCCTGGAGGAGACACACACTGGAGCAGGTGGATGCCTGAGAGGAGGCTGAGAACCCATGGGAGGCCCCTGCTGGAGCAGGCTCCTTGTAGGGACCTGCAGATCCATGGAGAGAGGAGTGCACACTGGAGCAGATTTCCTGGTGCAACTTGTGATGGTCTGGAGGACCCACACTGGAGCAGGATGTCCTTGAAGGACTGCACCACGTGGAAGAGTGATCCTAGCCTCAGCAGTTTATAAAGAACTGTTGCTTGTGAGATGGACTCACATTGGAGAAGTTTGTGGAAAACTGTCTCCCATGGGAGATGCCCCACACTGGACCAGAGGAAGGGCTCTGATCCATGAGCTGTGGCAGAAAAAATGCGTGATGAACTGTCCCCCATTTCTTGTCTCCCTGCACCACTGACTGAGGAGATAGAGCTGGGAAGGAGGGAAAGGGGAGGGGGGGGGGGGGAAGAGAGGTATTTTAATGTCTTATTTTGCTTCTCATTATCCTGCTCTTGTTTTGTTAGTAATAAATTCAATTATTATCTCTAATTCTAGTCTGTTTGCCTATGGTGGTATTTGGTGAGTGATCTCTCAGCTCAGCTAATGAATCCTTTGTTACACTTTCTCTCCGCTGTCCAGTGGGATGAGATACAGAGGGAAGTGATACAGAAGCTTTGGTGGGTGTCTGGCACCCAGCCAGGGTCAACACAATTCTGCAAAGTTAAATAAAGTTATGAAGAATTAATTACCCTCACTATCCACGAGAAAAATGGACATCACCTGTGACAAACTTAATAATAAGAAATGGACATCTTTGTCTTCTTCAGTAGGCTTCACCTCGGTAGATTCAGATTATGCTTTCATCCTAAACTTTTTGGACTGATACTTGAACTCTTGTGTCTTGTGTCTTCTGCTATATTCTAGGTCTCCTTCTTTTCCATTGTCTTTCATATGTGGTGTCTGCTCATATAAAAATAGGCAGTTTTTTGCTACACCTTGAGTCTAAAAACCATCCATGCTTACAGAGGCAAAAATGTACATAATGGAGTGCTCTGGACCTAATCTTGAAATTCTTTCCCTATCACATTTAGTTTAAATAATAATAATAATAATAATAATAATAATAATAATAATAATAATAATAATAATAATGATTGCTTTGGAAATCAGTAAAGGAATATTAATGTTTTCCTTTCCAGGTCAGTAATTCAAATCTGTCAAATTTGATGGAGATGTATAATTCCATCAAGCTCTTTGCTGAGAGCAAAAAGTTGCTTTGTTGGCAGTCTGATAGCAATAGTAAGCAAGAGTCCACATAGCAAACCTTGTACAGAGAATTTGAACTACTCAAATTCTTTTTGGCAAACCTTTAGAGAATAATGTGGGTGTACACTATTTGCACCAAGTGTGGGTGCAAATCTCAGTGTACTACATTTCTTTTTTTTTTTTTTTTTTTTTTGGCTAGTAGTCGCATACTACCCAATTAAGCGACTGGAAAGCTGTCCATTGGAAAAGGATCTGGGGTCACTCAGCTGAGCATGAGCCAGAGCGTGCTCAGGTGGCCAAGCAGGCCAATGGCATCCTGGCCTGTATCAGGAATAATGTGGTCAGCAGGACCAGGGCAGGGATTGTTCCCCCATACTCAGCAATGGGTGAGGCCACACCTCAAATCCCGTGTCCAGTTTTGGGCCCCTTAAATCAGGAAGGGCATTGAGGTGCTAAAGTGTTTAGAAAAGGTCAAGGAAGATGGTGAAGTATCTGGAGTATGTCTTACAAGGAACAGCTGAGAGTGCTTAGACTGGAGAAAAGGAGGCTCAGAGGGGCATCTTATTCCTCTCTAAAACTACCTGAGAGGAGGTTGTAGCCAGCAGAGAGTCAGTCTCTTCCCCAAGTAACAAGAAACAGGCCAAGAGTAAATGGACCCAAGTTGCTCCAGGGGAGATTGATTTGGACGTTGGGAAAAATTAATTCACAGAAAGAGTGAGTAGTCAGGTTCTGAAATGGGCTGCTCTGAAAATAGTTGAGTCACCATTCCAGCAGCTACTGAATAGGTGTATACATGTGGTTCTTGGTTACATGGTTTAGTGGTGGACTTTGCAGTGCTGGGTTAACCATTGGACTTTATGATCTTAAAGGTCTTTTCCAAGTTAAATGATTCTATGATTCTAATTTAGTGCCCATTAAATAACATTTTGTATCTTAGTGGGAGACTTCAGTCTCCAGCTCTGTAAATGCACACATGTAAGCATTGAATTAACAGATTCACCCAGGAAAACTGAAATTGGCTTTATTCCTCCAGTCAATTAGTATCCTAGGAAATCCAGTGGATTTTAAAGTAATAGTAACTTCAGTCAACCCAGTGAACTTGTTCATACGTTCCAATCAGACCAGAATTTTCAAGATTAATAACTGTGTATACAGCATGACTGGGAGGATCTGTGGAGCTGGAAATGTTTTTTCCTCAGAAAATGTCAATTTTCACTACCATAATTCTTATTTGTAAACATGTCATTGTATTGACCACATATTTGGGGATTACTTGTCAAAAATTTGCTCCATCAATTGGATGAGAAGGAAACTCAATTGTACTGGCTGCCAGGTTACAGTGAGTTACACAGTGCTAGGTCTAAAGTAAGTGTCCTAAGACTAAGATGGAAAGGCACAGTCCCTTTTGAGGATCATTCTTCTCTCAAGCAGTACGGTGACTAAAACCTTAATGTTTTTCACTAAGAAACTAATAATATTTCCCAGATATGAGGAAATTCAGATTAATTTTTCTACTATTCTTTATACTGAATACCTAATTGCAATGTAATTATTTCTGTAATAAATAGAAGAAACAGTCCTTTTGCCACAATGGTAAACTTGCCTAAATGTTATTTGCTCCTGAATTGGGGGGTGATTGAGTTGAAGCATAGGGAGGGAATAGATTTATTCTAATTTCCAGGAATATTTCTCACATTCCCATAGTTGTGTTGCAGTTAACAGCATGTACTGAAGTAGAATACCATTACTTATATCTGTGTCATGAGGGAGTGGTGTAATATATTACTGTTTATTTCATACTCCTGCCTTCTTTTTGTCACTTACTCAAGAACCTTCTATTACAACTGATGTAACTGAAAAAGGGAGAAAAAAAAATCTTCTCTTAGTAGAAGTTGAGCCAAAGAAACAATGAGTTGTGGTATGAGCTTGTAAGAAATACTGATGACTTTAACATAATTGAACCCCAAGTGACCTCTTTAGAGTAAAGAAAAAAAAAAGTCAGTCATCCAGACTGTAGGAAGAAGAAGAAGGGGCATCAGAGAAACCCTTAACGTATTTGTTTTATTCATGGTCACAGCTTTTAGTCATGATTAATAGATGTCAGTGATGCATCACTTTTAACATTATTTTTTTATTTAAAGAAACTAAGTAGGAAGTATTAAAAGCCTCTCAGTTCAGATTTTCAGTTAAGAAAAAAAAAAGAAGAAAATGAAAGCTAAAAGCAAAATGATTACTGATGGCATAGAAATGAGGACAATGTTCAGATGCATTACAGAAGGATAGTTCCAGAGCACTAGTAAAAACTCTACTAAAGTACTTGGGTTGTGGTCGTTTGTTTTGTTTTTGGTTGTTGTTTTTTTTTTTTTTTTTTTTTTTTTTTTTTTTTTTTTTTTTTTTGTTTTTGTTTTTGGTTTTTTTTTTGTTTTTTTTTTTGTTTGTTTGTTTTGTTTTGTTTTGTTTTGTGTGTGCTCTCTTTCTTAGTTAGAGAAAATATCCAGGTTATTTTCTTCCAGTTTAGAGGATGTGGAGGAAAGCAGTCTTGGATCATCTTACAGATGTGCTATATAAGGTGGAGTGTAGATTTTGCTGCTTTTTTTGTTCTATTAAGACAACCAAAGTGAGGATTTATTCTAAGAGATCAAATAGAATAGCATATCTGAAAGAGTAAAACATTCAGTAATTGCTTCTCCATTACTTTATTCTAGACAGTCTGCCTTTTTATTTTCTAAGTGATCAAGTCCTATTCTCTGCTTTTCCTTTCATGTGTTCTTCTCCTGCTCCTTGATCCTCTTCTGCTTTATTTTCTTTACATTTGTTTTCTTTTTCTGTTTTCCCCTACATTTCTTACCAAAAACTCCATCTCCCTGCTTAATGTGCTGCTCTTCAGTTGTTTCCACCCTCATCTTCTCTTTCCATGACCTATCATGTGAGGGCAACTAGACTACACAAGATGGAGCACTTTATTTATTTATTATTTATTTATTGATTTATTTATTTTTAATTTCACAAGTAAAAGATTGACATATTAGTAAAGTCCATTGTGCAGAAAAAAAGGTGTTAAATCTTGTTATACCTCACATGAAAAGTCTGTACTAAAGACAAAATATTTCTCTTTGAAGTAGTTAGAGAGTGGAACAGCATACCAGTTGCTACTTCAGTAATGGTGCTGAGCCTTTCTTGAGAACAAAATACCACAAAATAGATACTGGATGTCAGCTTTTAAGCTTGAAATCAACACAAACCTTCTCTGGTAGTGAAAAGTAAGGCTACTGCTACTTTGGTCAGTGCTATCTTATTCTGTGAAGGTCTTTCCTGAAGCTGAATGTGGGATAGTCCCTCCTGTGTTTCTATTTCAGCACAAAGCAGGAGAAACAGAAAATAAAATATTCTCTAGCTTAAGTGGTAGAGCTACTTTTGCTGCAGATATCTCTGATTGAAGTAACATTCCAAACACCTGCAGGGGAAGAAGGATTTGAGGATTCCTGCAGCACTGTTCTTAGTTTCGCCTTAGCCACTGCCACAGACTAGGTCTTTGCAAACAGACAGCTCTTGAAGAATTGCTCTCGACATCACACTAGGGAGTTCATGTCCTCACTATACACCTGATAGCTTATCTACATGCTAACTCTGCTGCCAATGAACTTTATCCTGTCACAGAAGTGAGGCTTGCCCCTGGCTGTTTCTTACTCCTTTGAGGACACAAAATGGATGAGCTTGTGCTCCTGAGCAGTAATGATTTTCAAATACTTCTATTCAGCCCACATACAAGAAGTTTAAAATCCTATATAACTGTTTGTAAGTACCAGGAGACTTATGGCTTTATACCAGTTATTAAAACCAAATGCATAATTGCTATTTATGTGGGAGAATAGTCACACATTGGGAGTCTTTTAAAATGGGCATATAAAACCAACTGCATACATTGAGGGAATGAGATCCAGATCAAATTTAATGGGATATAGGCACTTAATGGTGGCTTTTTTGTACATGCAATACAAATCCTCAATATAATAATTGAGGATTAAGATAAAAGTCATGGTCTTTTATTCTGGATAAGGTGCAGTTTAAAAAATGGAAGCACATCTACAACTCCCACCATGGTGACAAACGTAAAATAATTTGTCAATGTCACTGCAATGTCCCTGAAATTAACTCTTCATTTCTACTAAGTCCCTAAATTCCTACTTTTCTGAACAGCTCCCACCATCATTCCAGTTAAGTGTTTTAAGAATCTTTAGCGTCCTTTACCTCTATGGGGAGAGAATATTAAATATTCAGTCATGTTGCTAACTTTAAAAAAAAATTGGCTATCTTGTACTTAAACTGCAATTTAGTGTTCGTCCTAGTTCTTGGTTTTGAAAAACCTTGTATTTAATGTTTGTATATGGAAGAGAAACTATAGGTCGGAAACCTCCCCTTATTTTTGCTGTTGGAAGTAGGATTTCCAAAGGAAAGTTTTCAAGGGAAGTTGTTCAGAAAAGGCTCACAAATACATTAGAATTTACCAGAACCCTATCCATCCATCCATCCATCCATCCATCCATCCATCCATCCATCCATCCATCCATCCATCCATCTTCCTGATCGTCCTCGTCTTCCTTATCTTCCTTTTCTTTAGTTTCTTCCTCCTTTTCTTTAATAATATGAAAAAAAACCCCCTAAAATAGATAGAGGAAAAAAAGTAGAACTTGGATGGACACAATGCATCTGATGTCTCTTTTTGCTTAACTTTACTTATTTGCAGGTTGGTGTCCTCATCTGATTATGGGTTATGACTTTTAAACTCATTCAATCAACCAGCTTGTAAGTTGCCTCATTTTCCACTCCAGAGAGGATTTCTTTTCTTTTCTTTTTTCTTTTTTCTTTTTTCTTTTTTCTCTTTTCTTTTTTCTTTTTTCTCTTTTCTTTTCTTTTCTTTTCTTTTCTTTTCTTTTCTTTTCTTTTCTTTTCTTTTCTTTTCTTTTCTTTTCTTTTCTTTTCTTTTCTTTTCTTTTCTTTTCTTTTCTTTTCTTTTCTTTTCTTTTCTTTTCTTTTCTTTTCTTTTCTTTTCTTTTCTTTTCTTCTCTTTTCTTTTCTTCTCTTTTCTTTTCTTCTCTTTTCTTCTCTTTTCTTCTCTTTTCTTCTCTTTTCTTCTCTTTTCTTTTCTCTTTTCTTCTCTTTTCTTCTCTTTTCTTTTCTTTTCTTTTCTTTTCTTTTCTTCTCTTTTCTTTTCTTTTCTTCTCTTTTCCTTTGCCTTTTCTTTTCTCTTTTCTTTTCTCTTTTCTTTTCTCTTTTCTTTTCTTTTCTTTTCTCTTTTCTTTTCTCTTTTCTTTTCCTCTTCTCTTCTCTTCTCTTCTCTTCTCTTCTCTTCTCTTCTCTTCTCTTCTCTTCTCTTCTCTTCTCTTCTCTTCTCTTCTCTTCTCTTCTCTTCTCTTCTCTTCTCTTCTCTTCTCTTCTCTTCTCTTCTCTTCTCTTCTCTTCTCTTCTCTTCTCTTCTCTTCTCTTCTCTTCTCTTCTCTTCTCTTCCTTCCCTTCCCTTCCCTTCCCTTCCCTTCCCTTCCCTTCCCTTCCCTTCCCTTCCCTTCCCTTCCCTTCCCTTCCCTTCCCTTCCCTTCCCTTCCCTTCCCTTCCCTTCCCTTCCCTTCCCTTCCCTTCCCTTCCCTTCCCTTCCCTTCCCTTCCCTTCCCTTCCCTTCCCTTCCCTTCCCTTCCCTTCCCTTCCCTTCCCTTCCCTTCCCTTCCCTTCCCTTCCCTTCCCTTCCCTTCCCTTCCCGTTTTATTTTTACCTTTAGATTGCTTAAAATTGTAAGCTGGAACCAAGACAGAGAAACATGTTTGCCGTGTTTTCTGAAGAATGGGAAATTAAAAATCTGCTGGCCTTGCATTCATGCAGATACTAGATAGCTCCCGCTCTCTTGAATAATATATTAGCCATTACTAGTGAATGTAAATATATATATGAGATATTTTGTCTGTGCAGTATTGCAGGACATATTTTTGTTGAGTGTCTCCAGGTTATATTATTAAAAGTAAATGTGGGAACCAAGGATAGATCTGTCAGCTGCTCTGGGAAAAAAGAGAGGGGGAAAAGGTGTTACAGACAGTTCAGGGGAAGGAATGTTAATGAGGTGTTTTGATGTTTTGGAGCTACAGACTTTCAACTAGTCATTCGTTTTCTCTTTCTTCCCTTCCCTGGTGGCTCCTGGCATTGTTTAACATAGGGATACCCATCTGGCTCAGCACTCTTCTCTGTGATACTGTTAGTGTTGTTCTGCATGCACACCTTCTTTGTCTCAAAATCTCCAGAGAGAAAGAATGCTAGAGCTATTATTTCTGTGTCATTTAATACAATAGTCTTCTTCACAAAATTTATTTTGCAAGCAATTATTGTCACTATACATCATTAGGTTCCAAACGGCTTCAATGCCCACTTTGCAAAATGTTATGTTGCCTTCCAATGTAGCAAATCTAAATTAATCCCAAGGACTATGCAGTTGGAATAGTCTTAGATGCAGTGTGAAATAAACAATAAGATTCACCAGACTCATTTCATATTCAAGACTTTTCCTTCTTCTCTGTGTGTTTGTGTAAGTGATGTTAACAGTTCATGAGACACTTGTAGATTTGAGCACAGAAGCAGCAAAACATGCCTCTGAGAACCATGAACAGAAGCAGCAGTGCAATGTAATATTGGGCAATGAGATATTTATTTTTGTTCTGTCTGCTGCTGGAACACATATATTAATATCTGGCTATATGTGAAATCATAAATGTGACAAAATCTTTGCAGACAAAGGAAAATATTGAAACTCTCCCCTCTTCCTTTCTGCTTTTTTTTGTTCTATCCCAGGCATGATGAAACCAAGGCTGAGAATTTGGGATAGATAAGGTGAGACAATTTTCATGTTTTCGTTTTTTCAGATATTTTCTCAGGGAACCTCCTTTACAAATCTGAGCAGGCAATGACACTTATGCACCAGGAATTCATCATTAATCCACTGTGCTAGATGTTGCAGGTTATTCACTCTCCCAACAGAAACTGAAACTTCTGCAGCTCCCTCCTAATGCTTCTTAGGTATGGTATATATTGTATTTTTCTTTGTAGTTTCAAAATCCAGACTTTGAATCCTATTACTTTGCTGTTTATCAATTAGATTTTTTTTCTTTTACCATGGGAACATTTATTAATTATTTTTTCCTCTACTTGTTTGCACATCTGGGTAATCACCATAGCAACTGATGTATGCCAGGTGTCTGCTCCAAAAAAACTCCATCCTCTTAGTCTCTCTTACTAAATTCATTACATTAATTGCCAAGCAGATATTAAATCAAACCCAGGATTGAATAAAATATTAAAATTATATAGTTCTTATTGCAAACACTGTGAGCCATTTCTAGCTAATATAAAATAGATAGCAAATATTGAAATCACTTCAGTGTAATTTTGACTGAAAAGGGGCCAAACTTGTACTTTGGAAAAATTCTACTGAACTTACTTGCCTAATATCTCTTCCTCACTGCAGTGAACTATTTTTATTTTATTTCTAAATATTCTAAACTAACATAAAGATTGTACAGTTGAGAACTGAAATGTCAGGAAAACAAAGCAAAAAAGCGTTTAAACTATAATTAATCACAAAATCACAGAGTAGTTTGAGTTGGAAGGGACCCAGAATAATCATCAGCTTCAGCTCTTAATTGAATTATTAGCACCATGCAATAACCAGCTGAGCTAATCTTATGTTTCTGCATGCAGAATAAACACTTGTGCAAAAATTAATGTCAACCACACTATATATGTGGTTAATTATATATATTTATTATATGTAGTGCAAGCTCCTATATGAACAGCATTTTCTTTGTTATTGTCTATATGTATGAACTAAATCAATATAGTATTAAGATTCTGATGAATTTTAAATATGAGCAATTAATGAGATGAACAAAAAAAATACACTTCTGTAGACCCCTGACCTCAGTGAATCCATTTTATTCAACAAATGGGTTGATATGTATGGTGGGCACTGTAGTACCTTTAAAGCTTCTGAATTTGCAACATTAAGTGTCATAATTACAAAAGTTAAGAGTGTTCTCCTGCGGACCTGAATTTCCTGAATATACCATACCCTGAATATTCCATACCCAAACAAATGACACAGATTCTGTAAAACAATGTTTCATTGAAAATGCCAACAAATGTTCATGCTAGACTCAATGAGAAATTTTCTTCTTAAATCTGTATTAAACAACTCTGAGGAATGATTTTGTAAAAGGACAAATATTTTTGTGTGTTGTCTGAAAGCATTCAATGTGAAGTAATTGTCAAGTCACAGATATTTCAATTCAGGTGGACATTGCAAAAGATTAAATGCTATAAATTCAAGCTAGTATTGAAGACCAGCATGATGCATTGACAATAGCAGATTTGGCAAAAAGGCTGCCATAGGTAAACAAATGTTCAAAATATGGGAGAATAGAAAAAATATAGCAGTGATTACATTAAAAAATGAGGCTGATAGTGATTCAGCATTTTTGATTGATATAAAGAAATCTTTGTCCCTTAATTACAGATAAAGAATATACATTTTATTTTACTATCAGTATTCCAGAATGTCTCAAATACCACTGTAACAACTTACTTAACATTTGAAATTATTCCTATTGGCATATATTATACAAATGTCAAGCCTTTTTAGCTTTTTGTCATGCTAATTTTAAGACTGGAGTACAATTCCTTAAGCATATAGGACAATAAAAAATGCATAACTATTAAGCTGTATTCTTCTTTTTAAGTAGGTGTTCATTCATCAACAAGAGTTTGTTTTATATTGGCAAAGAAGTTTTAGTAATATCCCCTGTGAAATTTCATATGAGATTTCATAGGAATATGTAATCACATTTCAGGTCTGAAGCTATTAATAACATTTGGTTTTATTAAATTGTTGCTAAGTATTTTTTAGCATGTTTAATTAATGGAATTCATTGTCTCTCTCCCTCATCCCTTTATGCTTCTATATATCTACCTCCTTCTGTTTCTTACACTTTTTCTTTCCCTCTCATGTCCTGCCCAGTGAACTAGCTTGCACAGTCACAATTTGAGTGCACACATAGAAAGGTGACTTTGCAAAAGCGTAATGCAATTTGATAGATGATCATAAATTAAATTCACAGGCTCTTTCGGATGATCCCCTGCTCCTTTAATAAAAATTAATGTAACATGTTACCCTAGATTTATAAAACTGCAAACAGCAGCAAACTGCTGCTATTATGCTCAGTATATATTCTAGAAAATTTAAAAAAAATTTTGATTGTCATGTGATTAGGATTAGTTTAATTAAAAGGTGCTTGAGTTTTTCTTTGCTTTGTAGAAAAAAAATATGTCATTTTCCAAGGCATCATTTACTTCTGTCATCTTCATTCCATAACTTATCCTTCTTTCCTAGCTTTGGAACACTTTAGGGACTGAGTTTTCTCTCCAATACATGCAAGACTATCTTTTAAGAGAGATACAATTTTGTCCCAAATACAAATTTTACAATATTATGCCTTTTCATCACTGATTTCTATTACGTAATGAGTATGACCAGTTTGTTTGGGGTTTTAAGACATGGTTAGAAAAATACCTACAATGTCATAGGTTAAAAAAAAAAATCTATTTCACAGTAAAATAACTTCTTTTTTTTCCCCCCCACAAAAGTCCTCATTTATTGCAGCATAAAAATATGCATGCAGGTAGATATCACACAATAGTTGTAATATCTCATCTCGATTTCCATCCTTATTTCTATTTCCATAAAGACTTATCTTCAGGAACCTCAGTGGTATGTCCATTATAGTAGAATTATTGATGGGTTTGCCCATAATATTTCCATGAGTTAAGGATACTCTTACAAGATACTATTTCTCTTACCTGAAGAGAAAGATCTAGGATCAACCATATAATTTTTTGCTGTTGAAAACTAAACCCAAGTATGTTTTTCTTGTTAATATTTTTTACCTCTCACTTTATTCTTGACACTACCTCAGGATCCTTGAAATCAGTAAAACATCTGTCTTTTAAAACTAGAACCATGAACTGCCTAATTTTTTTAAAAATCTTTTTGAATTAGTACCTGAAATTAAAATCTGCTTTCATTTGGGCTAATTATACATAGGTAGATTTTGGAGAACTGGTTTTATCATTCAAAAGGGTTACGATTCCCTTCACTCTACTGCCTTGTACCAACATCAGAGAGCATGCTTTATCTCACTTCAGTGCACTGAGCACTTGGCCACAACAAAAGTTAGTTTAAATTAAGGGGAATGGCTGATCATAGTCCTTGGTTTTGGCAGCATTCCTAGAGACAGGGAAGCAAACTGAGTTTGAAGATCCATTGTCCATAAAATAAATGAAATTTGTAATTTATTTTAATTTACTTAAAGAAAATGGTGAAAGGAGAATATGTAGGGTTTGGGTGCAGAAAATACCACCCACAATTCTCTGTGAGACTCCAAGGCTGAAAATATACTTTATTTATCACCGTCATTGTGTCAGATACAGTTCCAGAGAAACCCAAGCACTCCTGTAATAAGCAAAGCCCTAAATCCATGTCACTACCACACCGAAAGCAAATAATGACACAGAGGTGCCCCTATTTGTATGCATATTGCTGTTCAACGGTATGCCTCTGTCTAGGGAGGGATGGGAGATAGTGGAAAGGAATGAATTAATCATTAGACTGATTTTTGGTTCTTTACAGAGACAAAATGACTGATCTAAATCATCCCCCATAATTCATCTTCATCAAGTCCCATTTGCTCTCTGTCACACTTACTGGCGTTCCCCACATAGCTTTAAAATGGTTATCAGAAGACAGAGTGAAAAAATGAAGATTTTGGTAAGAGAACTTGCCCTGAAAACAGAAACTCAAGGATAGAGACAACTCAGATCTGTGATGTGCCTGCACCCATAGTTTTGCTACTCTTGACTGCAGTGCCAACAGAGGTTTTCCTTCGCCTTTGCCCACGATGTGTAAGATTGCAGAAGACTGTTTTTTTTGTTTGTTTGTTTGGTTTTTTTTGTATTAGCATTAAAGCTGGACAATGTTGCCCCTTATGCGCAATATAAGCCATGCATAAAATCACCTAATACACTATAAATTTTCTAGATGAAATTTAAAGCATAAGGAAGTGTCCAATAAATTTTTAATGACATTCTAAGCATTAAGCAGATTCAGAATAGACTTCAAAATTCAACCTAGCTGTTTCCTTCAAGTGCAAGACTGGAAAGAGGAAATTCTTTACTTTTTTGGTTTCATTCTTTATCTCCTTGCATAAATGATGGACTCCTGTACAGGATCTGTTATGAGACTATGCAAAACTAATTATTGCTTTTCTGAAGGAAAATATGAATAACCCAAGAAGCTGCTTTTTTGTAAAACCTACCATGCAGCGTCTAATAAATAGCCTTGAGGGGCTTCATAATTACTGACAGGGATATTAGAACTGACAGATTTCAGGTGCATGCTACAGTATGAAAAGGAAATATTATAAGCTTTGTTAATGATTTCTCATTTATATTTACACATTTGACAAATCCAGCACCTATTGTCTTACTAGAAAGATCTGGTTATGCTACCTTTCAAATGAAGATAGATAGTTCAAACTATTTTGTTTTCTCGACTGAAGGAGGGTACATGACATCCTGCAGAGAGAGGCTTGTAAGTCTTATAAATCTATTCCTTAAGAGGTTTCCTATGCATTTGTTGACATACATTTCTGAGTAATGGTTGACATAATGTTAAGGTGAAACAACATTTTATGTATCATTTTTATGGCAATAAATGTAAACCAGTTTTTCTATCCCACACAATTTTCTTGAATTTCACAGGAAGAAAATCATTATATATGCAAAGCATACCAGGTTGAGTTATTTCTTATGTGACTGTTACAACATTACTTCTGCCTGCCACTTCTGAAAAAAAAAAAAAAATCCCAAGGCAAAAACCCAAAAAACACCAGATTATCATGCCAGATAAACTTAGCTTCTTTGCATTGAATATTTCACTGACCACTGGACTACAAATTATTTCAAACAGTTTTCAAAACCTTTTATTTCATATTTTTTTAACTTTCAACAAGAATCATATTTTCCCTCATCTCCACTATTTGAGAGATGTCCTAGTGACTGACATATATTTTTCTAAACTAGTTATTTCCTTAATATTCCACAGGTGCTGATTGGTGAATCCTGCAAGTCTTCTTTCTATTGTGTTAACATTTGTCATCTCAGTCAAAAATAACAAAATTTAACTGACTGCAGTAGCTGTATGACTTGCTGACTATAAGTTTCTGTGAGACAATTAGATATTTTAACTTTTACTTAGACATTTTTATTCAGGTTTCAATTGCTTCCTTTCTGACTGAATAACTCTTATTTTTTATTATTTTCTCTGATTTTTTTTTCCTGTTCTTTTGCATGATTTGGTCCTTATCATTTTGCAAAAATACCTAGTTGTCACACACATGCATAATGCAGTTGGTCAAGGTAATGCAAAGTTTAAAGGTAGGTAGTTTATATATGTCTTTGTATATTTTATAAAGATATATATATATATATATCTTTATCAATTAATCATCAGATTAATAGAAAAAGAAAGCCAAATGAAAGACACTGATGAGTTAAAGTTTCCCATGGATCAGAAATCCCAGCTCCCTGTCACTCAAAACCAATATCCTTCAAAATGCTTCTATTGACTATGTTAGCCAGTCCTTCCAAATCTAAATATGCAACTCAAGACCATGAACAGGACTTCAGCAAGCAAAGAATTGGCATTTTCCTTGATTATCTCCTGGAATTTTCAAGTACTTTTAAAGGATAATGTGATCTATTAAATGTAATGTGAATTGTTGTTTCCTTTAGTATAGTGACATTAACTAAGTGCCCTGAAAATTACTGTGCTGATTTTAACACCCCCTGGAAGTTAAACTCCATCTAAGCCACTTCTCTAACCCATGTCCCTTCTGGTAAGGGCAGGACAAAAGCCAAGATTATGGCTTGAGGTAACAGTTTACTGAAAGCACAAAGCACTGGAATAAGACACTGACAATAACAACAGCAGTATTAATAGCAAAAGTATACAAAAAGAGAAGGTGTTTTACCCACAAAAGACTGTTCACCCTTGGGAACAAAATAACCAAGTTGGTGAACACCCCCAAAACTCTCACCCACTCATGGTTTTCCTAGATAAAGATAATACAGTGACTGTTCCTACCCACTGCCCACATGGCCACTGAGAAAAAAAGGCAAGATGGTGACTAGAATTTCCCAGCTCCATCTTGAAATTACAAAAATCAATGACAAGGATATCCCCCAAAACCTAGGCTGGTTTTGCCAGGTCGTGTCTCTCTCACTGCTGAGCTCAACTGCTCACCAGGTGCCTGTGCTTGCCTGACACCCTGGTCTTTTCTTCCTACATTATTTACATTACTGTGTATTGGAAACATATTTCAGATGCTAAAATTAAGGCAGTTAAACTATAACAGTCAATTACAGATTTTTTTTTTTTTTTTAAAATCTTTCATCTATATCCAGACCTGGGATAGTTTCATCTAGATTGTTTTCAGGATCATCCTAGAAATTAAACCATAAGAAAATAGTTCTGCTACAAGAATGTTAAATACATACAGAAGTATTGGCTGTATATGTCAGTCATGGAAACTGTGTAAAAGGCAGTTTCAAATAAAAGCATAATTTTCCTTTTCAAAATCTGAAGAAATTAACTAAATAAGTCATGTCAAAATGTTGAGAATTATGCTATTTTTTACCTTCTAAATTTCTATGAGCTCAGATTGTACATTAATAAAACACAGACTCACATTCTCCAGACATTTCCCTGTTTTTTTGAGCAAAACAGAAACTTTACAGCATGTCAGAGCAGCAAGCAGAGCTCTTTAATATTGTACTATTTCATCCTTCTCTCATAATGTTAGGTCCAAATTCTGCAGGGACATGTACAGGTTTAGCTTTAAGCACTGTGAGTTATTTCTTGGACTTGACAGGAAACTGAATTCCCATTACATTAAAAAAAGGTTTTCTCTTTTTGAGGTTCAGCTTGCCAATCTGTCAGCTACTCATATTGAGTTTTCTGATCAAGCATTCATGAGTGAAAATAAGATTTTTTTCTTCACAATGTCCAGGAAAGCTTTGGTCTAGAATTTAAAACTCCTGGATATCCAAACCGGTCTGTTTCAGCCATTCTCTCTAGCGATGAATTTGCATGTTCTGCAAACATCTTCTCTTGAAAAATAATCAGATTCATTATTTTCTCAAAATACCACATGTTTAATGATGGTTTTGACTATCAGTTTCAGGTAAATCAACATTACTGTGATTTATAATTAATATTACACTATTGCCAAACTTATTCCAAAATCCAAGATGAATCCTGATCCACTTTAAGCTCAGGCCTAGGAAAAGAATTATGTTAAATGGCAACCCCACACAGAACTTTTGATTTCAAATTAGAGACAAATATGTCGATCACCCTAGATGTCACCCCAGATGCCAGATGTGAAGTGTGAGGACAGCTGACTTTACAACACTGTGGGTCTTAACCTAAACTTATCATATTTGTGCCTGATAAAAGCACTGGAAATGTATTTTTACTTTTTTATAGATGTACATTACCTTCCCTGTTCTCTGTTCTTCATTTTGCATTACAGACCAAACTGATGCTTCCTGTTACTTCTCAGCAGTCCAAGGAACCAAATTATATTCCAACTGAAAAAAATTTTGATCAGTATTGATGTTGCAGTGACCCAGAGGCCTTTCCCAAAGCTTTTTCAGAGGGACCTTGGCCGGTTTGGAGTCAGTTCATTCGAGCATCATGAAGTGTTGCTTGCATGACAGCCAAGTGCAAGTACTTGCACCTGAGGTGAAGCAATCCTCGGTATAAATACTGACAGTGGGATGAATGGATTGAGAGCTTCCTTACGGAGAAGGTCTTGGGGAGTCTGCTGTAAAAAAATTGGATATGAGCTGGCAATGTGCTCTTGTCTTGAAAATAATCAGAGGGCTATCACACACCTTTTATGTAAAAAGGTTTGGAGTGTAAGAGTTCAGTCTGGAGAGGAGAAGGCTTCAGGAACACACTATTATGGCCTTTCAGCACATAAAGGGGGTTTATCAAAAAGACAGGAATGACTACCAAGACCTGTAGTGACAGGGAAAAGGGGAAGATTTTTTAAACTGAAAGAGCATAGGTTTAGATTGGACATTAATAAAAAAATTATGATAAGTGTTCTGAGATACTGGAACAGGTTGCCCAGAGAAGTTATGGATCACAGAAAATGTTCAAGGCCTGTGCTTTTAGCAACCTGATCTAATGGAAGATGTCCCCACCTTTACCAGGATGGTTTGCCTAGAAGACTGTTGAAGGTCCCTTCCAACCCAAACCATGCTATTGTAGCAGATATGGACTATAGTTGAATCACCCAGACTGGACCACATTGCTGCAGCCTTTAGGAGGTTGTGGCGCAGATAGAAAATCAGTGCCAGGAGTGTGGCGCAGTTAGAATTATAACTTAAGGTGTTAGCAAAGGTCAAAGGGTTTTATAGTAGTTAACAAGTATAGTAATTGATGTGGACATAGTAGCTACCTTAAAGGGTTGGTAAACAATGAGTGCTTGCATTCTTTCCTGTTCTGTGTGCCAATGAGAATTCACCTGTAACTGTAAACTATATAGAGTGTATAAAACCTGCCATCTTCACACAATAAACAGAGAAACGTGGCATTAATCATATTGGTTGGATCTGTGTTTGCTTTGCCAACTTCCCTCCATTATCGGGGTTCCCCTGCAACTTTGTTCTATTATTCTAAATTTCTGTAAAATAAAATGAAGGAAATGGAAGCATTTATTTTTCATTTAATCAAAAAAAAATTGTTATGTTTAAGAAATAAAATAAAAACTAAAGTACATCCAAAACTAAGCTCCATGTATGCCTGCTGTGAAAGAAGCCTATTTATATGTAGTACACAAAAAAATTCAAACACATAAAAAAATTCTACGTTTGAAAAAACGTCCTTGTTCTGTCAAGGTTAGTGCTCTGCACAGGATGTACAGAATGATGAACTCTTTTCTCTGCAGTCAACCTTATTGTAAAACAAAGTTCATGGAAAAAAAGAAAAAAAGAGTTACTTGAGGCTCTTCCAAAAACTTTCACCTCACCAAGGGGCATCTCAGAAAGTAACACAAGTTAGCATCTCTGTGGGTCAGGACTGCATAGAGAGTGTCAGAACAAGCAAGCAAAGAGTCAAGGAGAGATCAGACTTCAGATATGTCATTTGGAAGAAAGATATATCAAAAACCTCCAAGAAAACCACACACAGCCTTGGCAGTAAGTAGGACTTTTTACCTGAGTTTTCTGTTTATGTTCACTTTTTTCACTGAAAGGTACCATTTTCACTTCCAGAGCAGCATTAAATATGACCAATAATGTGTTCTGGAATGATTATTTCTACCTTGTAATTTGAAGATTTGATCAGCACAGTTCATTGTTGCTAATAACTCAAGCAACTGACTCTTCCCATTCGTGTTACTGAGCTAGTTACAAAACTTCTGTCACTGTTCTCTTATTTAAAAAGAAAATATCCTGATATTAGGCACCTACATCCTTCAGAGGACAGCATTTTCACAACATTTATTGACCCTTTTTATTTGATGGCTCAGCCTTTTTTATTCTTCTTTCTGGTTTTCTTTTCAGGTGGGTTTTTTTTTTTTCCTCCCCAAGAAAACTAGTTTTCATTCTTACACGTGCAGATGGAGCCAAGTGGAATACATCCAACTATTTGCATAGGCTTTTGCTGTTACCTCTCAGGTTTGGTTTTCTCTCCTGAGATTCAGGTGGTTGAGTCTTTTGCCTTCTGAAGGCTCTGAGCCAGATGTGAGAAAGAAACAGAGTCTTCAAGGTCTAGTTTTTCTTGGTTTCTCGCGTTGTTTATTGTTTCTTATCTTACAATGTTCTCTGTGCCTGGCCAAGGTCTGTTCTTCTGCTCAGACACAGGCGACTCCCCCCGCAGTGGGACGTCGCAGCCTCTTTATACAGAAAATTACGTATCACCTATTTACAATTATGTTGCAATGCCTACCACCTATACTAAAAAGGGTCAACTCTACTCTGACCCAAACTTATTTAACTACTTTGTGCCACCGTCACCAGAAGATGGAGGCCAGGGGAGAAGGAAGAGCTCAGGGCACCACCCTAAATCCTCCATTTTGTCCCCATTCACCTACATGCTAAGAACCCTAAAACTACAAAATTTTCCACCCTGTGACACACTACACTAGTGTCTGTCGCACCTTTGTGACTTGTAATTCTTCTCTCAGTGTTAGAAGGTTTTTTTCCATGGACTGAAGTCAAAGGCTGTGTTTCTCTGGGCTCTGTGGCAGGGTCTCTAACCCCCCTGGACTGGCTCCACACCCCCCTGTCCAGGATTCAAACCCTCTTGTACAGATCTCAAATGCTCTTGCTTGGGTTCCAAACCTCTCTGCCGAGGTCTGTGACATTCCAGGGGGCCCAGAGGGATGCCCTGGACTCCAACAGTTACCCTTCATGAGCAGTGGATGAGCTGTGACTCTCAGGCCACTTTTTTTCTCATCTACTCAAGTTGGAGAACAAATCAGAAAGACAAGCAGAAGCTACAGAGTCATGGCTCCTCTCCCTCCCACCACATGCTGACTGTTGTAGCAGAACATCAAGTGGAAGGAGAGTTGACTATAATGCCGTGTCAAGTAATTTGGGTTTGTTCATACCACTGAACCATGAGAAGAAAAATATTCTGGTCAGAACAGATTATCAGTGAAGTTTGATGTAGTGCCACCATATGGGTCTGTACCTGGCTTTCTTGGAGGCCTGAACCTGGATTTCTTGGTTGTCTCAGTATCTCACTCTTTTGGCTGCTGGTGTACAGGGCTTCACACATTACTGCAGGTTTTCATCATATGGTAGCTGCTCCATGCTTCCCCCCCGCCCTGGTGGATCAATGCAAGAAGACACACCAAAACTCGAGGCCCAGTGGGAAGTTGTAAAGACTTGATCCTCTCGTATCTGTAAGTACTGCAGCACTTGGTGGTGTGTGGCAGTACTGTCTTTCTCCTAATTCGAGAACACACTTTTATTTTTATGTAAAGCTGTTTGTTTTCTTTGTCCAGAACCCTGGAGTCAAAATTTTTATATATATGCACATCATTTTTATATTCTTGATAGAGGAGAATTGTTTAAAGTGAAACTTTCAAAGTTTGCATCTGTAATAGAAAATTTCAGCTCATTTTTGACCCCGTCCCTCAGAGTAAATTTGCCATTTTGTCTTATGCTTACATGAATCTTTTTGAAAGTTCTTTTATTATTATGCTAAATTCTTTTTCTTGGTGGATCTTATTTTATGTTTGAAATACTTTTCATACACTTATGACAAAAATATATTTATATTACTTTTCAACTTTTAATTATTTTCTTTTTAACATGCCACTCAGCTGAACCATTCGTTCAAAGCCCAGTCCTGTCTTGGTTAGCACCTTTGGAATAGTGCAAAGTGCAGGAAGCACATTGCTAGAACACTCTGGTTACCACATTGTATTAATTGCCTCGGCAAAAAAACATCATGAAGAAAAGGAAGCAAAAATTCAAAGTAAAATTGACACCAAGACTTTAACCCCTCTAAATTTCCCAATCCTATTTCAGCAGGGGTAAAGGGTGTTTACTAAAGAAACATATATAGTCCTAATATTTGCTTTATAGGCTGAGCCGAAGTTGCATTTCATTGCAGATAATCACTTATGTCAGTATGAAGTGGAATAATCCTTAAACTGTCTCAAGGGATACAATGAATCACCAAGTTTTACAAAACTTCACTGGGATTAATATAGTGCTATGGTGAAATTTTAACCATGGTCACAGAACAAATTTGTAAACAAAGTTAAATAGCGGTAGGGAAGAATTCTTGAACATTAATACAATGATGAGATAAACTGATGAATTGCACAGTTGATTTGTTTGGTTAACGTTCTTTACATTCCTCTAAGAATTAGTTTAATTATTTCTTTAGCATACTGATGTCTTTTTATGTATCCAGGGATCATGCTGGGGAGGAATAGCATGTACTTTGGAGGGTGTGTGATACAGGTTAACACCTGGCCAGAGTCTTATTAACCACGTGCTAATCTATCAATCTCTGAGGGTCCAGCCTTTGCAGAGAAGTGGCTAAAATTAATTAGCGAGGCTGCTCGTCAGAGGTGTTTTGTAAAGCAAAAGGTTTAATACAGAAAAATAACAAAATAACAATTGTTACAGAAAACAAATGAAAACCCGTGCACAGCTGTCCGAAAAACCTCTTGACACCCTGCTACAAACACTCCAAAAAGCCTCTTACTTATTTTGTGCTTCTTCCTAAATATTGAATGTTTTAGGAGAGATAACCTGGCTTGCAGCCAATAGAGAGAGAAACAAGGTTTGAAGAACAGCGACAAGGTTCAATAGATGCTTATCTCTTGGCCCTGAGCCAGAACTGCAAAGAAGTTTCTGGGTTCCTTTCCTTGTAAGAAATGCAAGGGGTGAGTCTTAAACTTTTCCCTATATGGAAAACACTTGCTGGTTGTGAGGAATACATCCCTACAGGTATGAAACAGTTGAAGGGTAGGGTTGGCAGTTGTTTGAAATGAGAGTCTGGTCATCAAGTTGCAGAGATGGTACAAAGTAAGGCATCATAAGCAAGAATAAGAGTTTGCTGTAATTTAGTGAGACACTGCACTAACTGAGACTAAGCGCAAGAGCCTAAGAGCAGGAACCTGCTCTGCATGGTTGCAATAGAAGAAAATATGTACAGAGTCATCTTATTTTGATTCTGACCTAACTATTATGGGATTTCTCAAAAGCTAATCAGTCTTTCATGTAAGCAAACCATTATAAGGTAAAGGCTGAGTCACATCTAGTTCAACGACATGTTGAATAAGGGACAGTTACAAAAAAAAAAAAGCAAATACATTAAAAAAGAAAAAAAAAAATAGAAAGAAAACAAGCCTTTTAAATATTTCAGTTTTCTTTCTCCTAGTTATTTTCAGTCCAGTTCGTTTGTGTGATCCAGGAGCAACAAAAGTAGAAGAGTAGAACCCACTAAGTTCTGGCTATAAGATCAAATGGGCTTATGCAGAGTCATATATTCGTTTGCTACAATTTCGTCTAAAGTACTGTGTAACATTTCAGCCACAATTATGATAATCCATCCTGACCCCCTAAAAGGCGTTTTTCAGTGAAATAATGAATATTTAAGCTGCAGTTTCAATTGTCAAGAGCAAGCAAAAAAGGCAGTTATAACGAAAATAGATAAAAATATTAAAACGTTCAAACAAAAAGATAGGTGAATAAATAGCCATTTAACAGTACATGTTATGACTGATCTTTTACAATACTTCTCCACTCATATTTCAGATCAAAACTACATTAAAGATATCATCTTAAGCAATATTCTTCCTAAGACCGTCTGTGAAATGTAACACAAAATGAAATGCACATCTAATTCTTCCATCTTCCTTGCTTTATCTAGGCATCAGCTTGCTCATGATTTTAGCAGATGTTTCTGCTTTTGGTTGCAAGACAACTTAATGAACCAGGTTTTTCTGTCCTTCCTTTTACCCTCTGAGGAGCAAATGCATTCACGAGAAAATTCTTTGCTATACTTTGGAAATGAATTTTGCATGTTTCACCCAATGTTTCCAGTACGGTTCTATCATGAAATTCGTATTCTTAGTGCATTATTTACGAAAATATCTAAATAATTTAAAAAAATGTGAGGTTCGGAATGGTATGACCAACAAGAGGACCCACTTTCAGTGATGCTAATTGCAAGATAAGTCTTTGTCAAAGCTCTTACATGTTGTACCCTACTCTCTGTTATACAGAGCAGAATAAAGCTGGGTCCTGGAATAATTGCAGTAACATTTTAAGCTGTGTTGGAAGTACCACACACCAGTAAAACAGATTGGAATGAAGAAAATGGGTCTATCATTTTGTGATTTGAACTTCCTCAGATGGTATTAACAGTTCCACAGTTAAGTTAAGGAACAAGCTTTTATTGTGACTGCAGGCAACAGAAATGCCATCAGTACCAAATATTGAAGTAACAACAGAAAACAGTTCTCTGAGTTGTTAATGTTAATTTAAAAAGCTGATGGGGAAAAAAAAAATATCCTTTATATCTATTGGAAACCACGCATAGATGTTTAGATAAAATATTTCCAAAATACATTTTTAGGGAAACCGCTACAGAACTTTCATTAAAATATGTATTCAATAGGTTTTCCAGAAGATTTCACAACTCAGGTCCCAATTAAACTAATAAAAGCTAAATATATACTTTTTTTCTTTTTTTTTTTCTTTTTTTTTTTTCTTTTTTAAAAAAATTATTTTCTGGTGATCCAAGCCCTTATTTTTCTCAACCCTTAAAACCTTAAATCTATTTAAAATTTTGTTTTTAATTTTATCCAACAAAGCCCTTTTTTTTTTTGGGGGGGGGGGGCTTTTTGTTTTTTCACAGATACTGAAATGTAAAAGACATGAATTCAGAGAACAGTTCTCTTTGAGGTAGAGAAGTCTGTTTACACAAACCAGCCAGAACATGTGCTAAAAATTTCTTGTCTGGTCTGTTATAAGTACCAGCAGTGCTGATATCTCAAAGGCACAATGACCTACCTGAAGGAGAAGAAAGAGTCTTAAACAGTTAAAAAATTTGTCTGATTAAGTAAATTGGATACAGATTTGAAATTAACTCTTGGTGAATATTAAAAATATTTAAATAAACTCAAATATTTCTGAATCCTGTATAATTTGTAGAGTACATGGGTCAGATACAGCTGGGAGGAGGCTGTGTGATTGCTGCAGATTCCCATGTGGATTCACATCATGTTTATTCCATTCTGTTGGGAAAGAAAGGTGGTGAGGCAACCCAGAGTTCTCCACCTGGAGTGTCTGTGTTGAACAGTAAGCAGGACTGGAATAAGAACCTTCTACTGATTGCTCTGTTCAATCTTATTGAAAAGAATGAAACATACTTCTTTCTGGTTTTGGTTTTGGTTTTGGTTTTGTTTTTTTTTTTTTGTATTCGGTTTTGGTTTTGCCATGGTTACTTGTCTAATGGTTAACTGTAAAATTTTTAATTCTGATGAGGAATTTTGAATCTTTTAATAAATTTGCCCTCTGAAAGATAGTCTGATAACATATGAAGGATTCCTTTTAACTTTATTCAGGATTCAGTGCAAATCTATGTGAAGTCTAAACTACCGCTTCTATTGCTACCAGCAACAACACCATTGAAAGAATTCACTGTAATTATTAGAGTAACTACATGTGCAGCTATGGTAAGTTCTCTGTTTTTTCATCAAATGCAATATGTACAGTGTAATTCAAAATAATTGAAACATGATAGTTTCATATTCAAGCTGAGGGATTCTTCTCACACTATGGTAATCATATAGGTTTTATCCCTAAAATTTTATACCCATTTCAGAGAGAAATGGCTACTCTACAAAACAGTTTGTATATCTGTCAATTCAAAATAGGACCAGCATGCACTCATTCAATGTTTAGCTTCCAAATTTTAAAATTTTATTCAGTATTTCTGCTCTTTATATTTGGCCGAATACTTTTTGCTTTGCTAATGTCTTTCTGTAGGTTTTGTAAAGTTCTTTATTTTCCATTTTATAATCTCAATAATATTGTTGAAAAATCAGTAGTAGTACTAATAACTTTCTCTACTAATCCCCTGCCCGTTCCTGCAATGTATCTGAGATGCTGTGGTATTGGTTAAAAAAAATTATTTGCATCAGATTTGTCTAATGCTCTATTTTTCATTCAGAAGTTAGTACTAACCAATATCACTTTTCAGAGTGTGTGACAGACTATTAAATGTGTAGAGAAGGAGAATAATGTATTCTCTATCTGCTTCATAATAGGCGAATCAACAAAATGTCAAAAAACATTTTAAATACTGTGGTTAGTTTTTTTAATTAATTTTAAATGTATTTTAATTGCTATTAGTCATACTAAGTACAGAAGGACTGCAAGAGCAAAATTATATTATGCCAGACACTGTACAAACTCAGAGACAGTCCTTGCTTCAAAATCTTCCATTTGATATCTGTTTTTGTTGGAAATTTCTCTTGATCAACTCTAAGTACAGTCTTAGGACATAACCACACTGTTGCAAGTGACCATGAATGATTTTATGGCACTCCTAAGTGTACCAGGCCTTGCTTCACTCCACTGAGAGCACAGAACACTACCCAGAAGCTGTGGAGTCTTAGTGAGTGATCAGGCAAGTAATGATTCAACTATAGTGATGACAATACAGAAGTAAGAATCTGATGCTGTCAAGCACTTACATTAAGGTAAAATTAAAAACCTATGATGTATTTTTTTTTTCTTTTTTTTTAAACAAGGGTATTAGTTAAATTTTACAGTGCAACAGAGAGCTGATCCTTAGAGTCTGAGCTTGTAAGCAAATAAAGCAGTAAGTAGAAAAAGCATGAGACTTCTGAAAGATGTTAGAGGCAGAGTTTTAGAAGAATATCTAAGCATTATTGGCAGACATTCAAAAGAATGTGTTTGTGATGAATACATTTAAACCTGGCATGGCTACAACACTAAATATGTACACCTGTTATGTTTGCTTTTCAAGTAAAGAGAAGGAACAAGGGCTGAAGAATAGGACAAGAGTTTGGTAATGATTTGCAGACAACTGGTAGAAACTGAGATCAGTATAAAATGGACCCAGGAGGCAGACATAGTTTATGAAGAAGAATAATGATATAGATAATTAGGAGAATTATATTTGTTCCTCTTTCTCTAAAGCAGCAGATGCCAGCTGTTAGAAGTTGAATATTAAAACTGGTATCCCTGTAGTAAGATTCGGTACAAGGGAACCTCAGTTGTAATATCATGAAACAATGTTCTTAAGAATATGAACATTCTTACATTTCTTCTTCAATACTTTGCTAAGCTTTTACCGTAGCTAGAGGCAGACTACTGAGTCCCATCTGGGTCAGGCTTTGTTGAATTCTTTGAAAAGCTAAATAAGAATTCATATGGCTTTTTTCCCCCCGAAATAAATCTTTCTTCCACAAGGATTTCTGTCACTTACAGTTTTTCTGGCAAACTAAAATGCTTTAACATTCCGTATTTTAATTACTACTTGTTCACCTCATAATATATGCAGTTTTACTGTCTGAGAAAAGCATTTTTAAAATACAGTCAGCAATAAATTCCTGTTATATTCACTTATTGCTTGATAAGATCAGTTTCTTTAGAGAGAGAATCTCTCTTCACTTCTAATAGAAAGATTGCCATACTGAGAAAAAGGACATATTAACTCACTTAGGTGCTCAGGGATAAACGAGACTCAAGCAAATATTGTATATTCTGATAACAGAAGTTGAAGTATTAGGTCTTTGATAAGTAATTGTCTTTTTGAAGTAATGCATTATTTCCAGACTAAGAACTTTAAGAGAAGCCATTTATTTTTATATGCCTACATATCTGTATATATGCAGGTTATCTGAGTAATGAGTCTTTCTTCCTAAGGATAGTTATCTGTCTTGAATTAGATATATGTGTGCTCATATCTACATGTTATTAATGTATATGCATAGTACATTTACCATGCTCTGATTAGCAATGGGGGCCAGTTCAGTTTCAAATTTCGGAGCCATGATTAAACACTGGCCTGAGTTCTATCCCAAACTCAGGGAAAACTAGACCAAGCTGATTGCTCAGTGACCTTTGCTGTCTCTTCACAAACAGTGAATCAAGTCCCTGTTGTGGAGGGAGGAATGAAGAGAGGAAAGGAGAAATGTAGGCTGCAATACTATTTGTTTTACCAATTGACATGAATTTAATATATTCTCTCTTTTATTGTGAGGAAACTGTTAAGTGGTTGGAATGTTTGTCTTGCAGCAGTGTTTGACTCACTGCCAGCTGATGGGAATGCTGGGCACCTCCTATCTCTCTTGTCCTCTGTGCAGGAGCCAGTATTCAGCCAGTCCCCAACTGACTGAAGTCATTCTTCAACATTTATTGTTGCTGGTCAGAAGCAGAGCACTTTAGTGACCTTTCTGCTTCTTAGAGAGTATCACAGAATACTGCACTACATGGAGTCTGCTATCTACATATTTCACAAGTGGCATTTTCCTTGCCTGGGATGTCAGTTTACTAAATTTGAAGGATGAGATATTTGATTCAAATGAAAGCTTGCCACAAGGATTCTGTCTTGGTTTGGGAAGACAGGTATCTGCCAGGTAATAAAAAAAAAAAAAAAAAAACCAACCTGGAATTTTCATTTGGAATGGAGAGTGTAACCCCCCTCCCCCTTTTTTTTTCTTTTTCAATTATAAATTTCCAATCAGAGGCTCTTAGGCAAAGATTTGGGAAATAGGAATAGCAGTTCTTTACTAGTATGTAATACAAAGCAAACAACCCCCCCCCCCCCCCCCCCACCAAACAACTACAGCATTAATAACGAACGAAAACAGTACCAAGAACCTTGAGGGCTTTGCTTCACAAAACCCAGGGCAGTTTGGTTTCGGTGTCCCTGCAGGATCCTCAGAGCACCAAGCTGAAACAGTGGAAAAGTCCTGGGCTGGTAGCTGGGATGGCAGGGTGTCCCGGCAGGCAGGGGCAGGATGTCCCGGCAGTGCAGGGAGTGTAGGGTCACACTGTAGCAAGAGGAGCAGCGCCAAAGAAGCCGAAGGCGAGGCAGGGCTGGCCCAGCTCCCGCGGGTGGCAGAGAAAACAGGATTCAGGCCGAACTGGTGATGGTAGATTTCCCAGGACTGGATCCCTTTGGCCACAGTGAAACTCTTCCAGCCAGCAACAGCTGTTCTCTCTCTCCCCGAACGCCGGAAAGAAGAAGAGCCCGCAGCTGCCTCAAGCTTTGTCTTTTACCTGCATTATCTCCCCCTTCCAACTTTGTCCACCTCTTTGTTTCGGTTAAGTACTCTCAAGTATCCAACACTTGGTCTCCTTGGTAACTTATGGGGAAAAAATTCTTTAGAAAAAGAAGGAACAAACCTAACCCCCAACAGATTCTTTCAGTCAAAGCCCTTTTTCTACACCAATGAGAAGAGTATGATTTTCCATCTATAGTTTTCCAGGATAGCTTACTGTTTTCTCTTAAGTTTTAGACCATTTGATTTACATACACTTCTCTTTGCGTTGCTGCCATGAGGAAATCAAACACTGAAAGAATAAGACCTGAAAGTATAGCATGCATAATACAAAGCAATTGGATACATTTTACAAGTGTTTTGCTTCTCAGCTTGTGTCTTTGGATGTCTGTCTAAATTCATATGTGTACCTACTGTAATGATTTTAGTGTGCTTTTCATATCTCCTAGGACATACTGTGGTCTCCAAGGTGAGGGGGATTACTGAATCTCATAATAAGAAAGAGTTGAGGTTGCTGTAACTCCCTTCTTGCAAAGCAAGGGTTCACAATAGTCATATATTAAAATATGAGCATGTACCACGTATACACACATGTGCACATCTGGATACACACATCACACACATGTTTGTGTCCCAGATACACTCAGCACTCACACTAGCTCAAATGTCACCAATGGCCTCTTCCCATTCCACTCAATGCCTGATTCTGAGGAAGGTTTGGCAGTGGGAAAGATACATGCACACCTGGATGTACCTGCATATGGATAACGTGGATCCCTCCTGAAGCTGGGCTCATCCACTTTATCTGTCCATTGGCTTCTCATGGATTCAAATCTTTCCAGTTTTCACACCCAGAAAAATAAGCCACTGAGACCCCAGGGTCCCTTCAGCTGCTGGGACAGACCTCTCACACTTTCACACTCACACTCATTCCAGTTGCTGACATTCAGACCCACATAAACAGACCTGAGTTGAAAATGGAAGGTAATGAAAGAGCAGAGAAGACTGTGTTGACAACATGGTATAACCAGATGTGTGCTGAACAGCCAGCCACCTCTTTACATGGTCCTATTATTGTCTTATTCCTCTGGTTTTGTCCCTGCTTGTTCCTCCCCAATCCACCTTGTTCCCTCCCTTTTTTCACCTTTGGTTCCTCCCCTTAACCATCCTAGAATGTCCTGTGTGATCCCATAATATGCCCCATACCCCAGGCAGTGATCCCCCTCATTTAGAAAGGTGACTTCCAGAACTTCTGTGTTGGCTCATGCTGGTGTCTAGTCCCATCTTGAAATGAGTGGAGGCTGACACTCCCCTGGGATCACTGTTGGAAACCCTGGAGTTCATTTCTCAAGAAGGTTATTAGGACTTCGGTGTCTGGCTTCTGTGCCAGACTCTGTACCTTCCTGCATATGCATGTGTGTGTGTGTGTGTGTGTGTGTGTGTGTGTGTGTGTGTAGGAGATTTTAATCACATGAACTGACATCCACATCTCCTTCTCTGCTGTTAAAGTAAAGGAGTTTTTTTGGAACTATTCAGACACAAAATAGAGGGAGATGTTCCAAATGGTCTTATTTAACCTTACAGTATCAAGGCAGGTGAAGGGTCCTGAGAAGGATGCTAGAAATGGATGTCAGAAAGAAAAGTATAGCATGTCAAAATAAAAAAGTGAATTACTGTGTTTGGAAAAATAAGCTTTATTTAAGTAATAAAATTCCAGGAACAATATTTGAAGGAATACTAAAATGAAGGTTGAGTTTAATGTATTTAGAGAGTATTAGTGTTTTAGTGGGATTCACCAGATAATGAAATATTCACGAGTTGGTTTAAGAATGTCAGTCTGTTGGTTAAAGGTCAGTTCTGAATAAGTAGCTAAAGGAAGCTAATTTGCAGTGATGCGATTAATTCTCCAAGACTATGATGACAATCCACTGTTGTCATTCTTCTAGTTATCTCTGAGAGAACAATTTAGGAAATCTCTGATGAAAATGTTACACAGAATTTATAATAGGCTTTAAAACTTTGAAAAGATTTTCAGGAGTTCTTTAGAGAAAAGCTGTGGCACCTTGATCCACGTTTGTTTCTTTCTTTGTTTTTCTCTTGGTACTGTTACAGGGATTCTTGATTCAGCATTATATTTCCACCCCACAACATGGTAGTGAGCTGGCTTCTGTCAGCTAACTCTGATGAGTGGTCAGCTGAGGATTCAGCTTTTCCGTTTAAAAGCAAGACCTTTTTTTTAACTTGCTGTCATTCTGTATCCCCTCAAATATGGTTTGAATGAATGCTTATATGGTCTCAGTACAGTATCCAATCCACTGGCTGGAATCTTTTTGGAAGTATACCATGGATCCAGAGGCTAGGATGTGCAGCCAGCCTGTTTTGAGGCAAAAGATGGAAAAGAATGTCTTACAGCTACAGTGAACTGACTATACTTAGATGCACAAGTATTTTGAAAGTGATCTTTATTGTTCAATAGTGGAATAGAGGGAAGCTAGGGCATTTGCCCATGATTCCAGTTTTTCAATTTATGGCATTGTCTTTAAATATTACTAACTATGCCAGCTGTCTTCAACCCCTGTTCTTTGGGGACGATGACAATTTCATTTTCTCTTTTCCTTGATGCAGTGTTCCAAAAGTCAACCTTTGCAATTCTTTCATCTGCTGTGAGGCAAAGGGTATCAAGAGTTTGAAAGAGCACAGAAGAACAATTCTCTTAGAACTTTCTTATCTTTGATGGCAATCTGAATTTCTGCTCCCCATTTGTTTTTTAATCTGCTGTGACTTCTCCATTTCACACTACTTTGAATTTCAGAGAGAATGGCTATTTGTCTTTTAAATGCATCTTTTTTTTCCTCTTGCAGTTTGGTAATTTATTTTCACTGTCAGAGTAAGACAGACTGCTGCATATCAGTATAGGGCCTTTTTTTTAGATATATAAGTATGTAAGGCATTTTGAGAATTTGTGGGCTTTTTTGGTGAATTGTTTAGATGAATTCTGACCTGATTTAGAGATATAATATTTTGTTCCACCTAAATTACTTATGTGTATATGTAACCATTTAGTGCAGAAGATATTAAAGTCCTTTTAGAATAAGAGCTAGAAAAAAAATCAAGTAAATGTGGTTATTCATTTCACAGGCATGTCTGATAGAAGCAAATACTGAATTTGGTCCTACTGGAAATATGTAAGTTTATTGAAGCTATATATGATCAAGTGATGAGCATGTTAAATCGGATGCAAAATGCAACAGTAATATTTTATTTTTATTTATACTTTTTATTTTCATATGAGTGATTAGGGAAAACCCATTTCCTTTTAATCCAAACTTCTATTCCTACTTGATTTACTATCATGATATGATAAACCTTATAAAGTGTTTGGTATCACCATTACCATAAAGGTAGACTTTTGTTTCTTTCATACCACAGGAGTAATAAATATGGGATATTTTTATTGGTCAGAATAGAGGTTTTATTCTAGAATTCAAAAAAAAAAAAAAGGAAAAATAGGATGTCATCTGGATAGGACATGCATCCTGTGTTTTATGGTCTGTCCACATATGAAATGTTCGAAATGGTCTATGAAACAGACCTTGGAAAGACAGTATACACCTGAGTTTAAATAAAAGCTACTGGTCTATTATATTACTGTTAGTACTGAATACTAATGTGTTCAAAACCAAATAGACCTTCATGGATTCTTGACATCATTACAAAATCTTGCCTTTGAGAAATTTTATCAAGAAGGTTTTAAATTTAATTGTTATAATGCTTGTATCACCTCTACTAATGACTATGCAAATGTGTTCTACAACAAAAACAAACAACAACAATAAAAACTCCAGCTTTAACAAGGACAAATATTTTTACTAACTTTTCTTTCTCTATATCTATAAATCTTTCCAAGTACCCATATTACACCAACAGTCTGGATATTCTGGTTTTAGCTAGTGAAAAAACAGATGAGCAACAATCATTTTATTTTACTAGAGTTTCATCACTTTACAGAGGCAGAGATTTTCATGCTCAGAAATTCATAAAAAAGAACATCAGATTCAACATTGTGGTAAACCTTCTGGCAATAAATCAAATATAACCTACCTGTATTTCTGTAGTTCAGAGAAAACTATGCCTGCTTTCTGTAATCTTTAATAATGTCCAATTAAAAATCAGCTAATAGAGTCCCCTTTCTCTAGGAAATTTTAACAGTTGATTTTATTTAAATAGAAATAAATACCTTGCTTGAAATACTTTTTATGAAGAACAAGGAAATCATTTACCTTGTATTTAGACATTTTGTAGAATGTACAATTATTTGTAACAATAAACACCATTTTGATTTGCATCATTCTGATCTAATGTTACTTTCATGGGGTTTTTTCCCCATATAACCTGGTAATATGTATTAAATATGGGCCTTTAGTGTATTAGTATATTAAATTCAGTAAGCCCTCCTAATAAGTAAATTTAAAATAAGAGACATCCATTTTTTCTTTTCTTGAATTCTGTCTTGTTGAAGTGAAATATCCTCTCATAAGTTATGCAAATTTTGTCAAAAATGATTAAAAATCTGTTAATAAAAAACTGTATTTTTAAAACTGTCATGATGAGAATTTTGTACCCAGTTTGATTTTTTTCTGTCAAGAGCTGTTACCTTTTCAACAATCCAGAACTCTCAAGCTGTTTTGCTCAGGATGTAATTACAGATACTTGTTCTCTGTATACAAAATGTTCTTCAGGACTTTGAAACCCTGTTCAAATTTTTGTATTTACCTAGTTGAATTTAGTTTTATTTACCTAGACCAAAATTATTGATTTTTTAAAAGTGTATTAAAACTGAAATTACTCAAAGAAACAGTCTGAGAAGCTCTAATTTAGACTCCTTTTAAAATTTTACAAAATCAATGTATTTTATTGAGTTCTAAAAAAATGTGTGATTTCTATAATTATTTCCAATCTGACCAAAAAAACAAAACAAAAAAGAAAAAAAACCAACCCAAAAAAAACAGCTACGTTATTTCTGATGAACTCCTGTAGTCAGAACAAGTTTATAGCAATAATGTGTGTGATGAGAACAGTGTTTTGAAAGATGGTGCATATTTTTAGACAAGGATTTTCTGCCTCTCAAGCAGTATTTTTGGGACTGCTTTGACCACAGAGGCCGATACTGAAGGAATCTAAAAACCCCACATACTACATACACTCTCCATGAATTTATTATCAGAGATAGAGCAGGTAGAATATTATTCAGGAAGAGGGAGATCCAGCCTCTTCCATTCTGAGTACTAAACGCCTTTATGTATATTGGAACACTTATGACCTCTGTTCAGTGTAGTGTGGTCAGGTAATGGCAGTCCAGCTGTGCAGCTCTGTACCTTCCCTTTTTTCTCATTCTGTTTTCAAGCCCTGAATCTTTTAAATATTACATATGCTGCTTTGAGATACTGCATAGAAAGTTTGCACTACTGCTGTCTGTATTGGTCCCATGCTGATCACTTGGTATCTTTTTGTCAGGGGCAGATGTAACCAGAAATCAGTAGAACTGAAAAAAGGAACATTTTTGTAATGAAATTTGCTGGTACAATAGGCAATAATGCAAAACAATGGACAAATTCATACTCTTTCTAAAAAGAAAGCTCTGTTTCCAAGGTTATTATGCTTTTCATGGGGGTTTTCCTTCTGTGAAAATGGTAATGCAAAAATCTCTGAATTGTCATCCTCCACCTCACTCCCACACAAAGATGTGACTTACTGGTTTTGTCAACTGAAGAATAAAGGGAAAGATGGGAAAAAAGGGTGGTGATGTAAGAGGCCATGTTGCCACATATTCAGAGAGGCTGGCTTTCTGATATGAGACCTGAGTTCTCAAGGTAACATCTGCTCTGAACCAGCCTTTCAAAGAGTTTCAGTCCCTGTGGATAATGTAGGGTTTCTCACAGCAGCGATGTTCACTGGATGGCTTTTCTGATGGTGGTAGGCGATGCATTGTTCCCAGGTAGAAAAAATGTTGAGGGCGAAAAGGGATGCAAGGGACATGCGTCTTCTCTGACATTCCTCTTTAGCATCAACATTGAACTCCTTAGCAAGGACTGAAAGTCATACCAAGAGCTTCAAAATGATAGGAGGACAAATTAAAACTTAGATTATGTGGTTTCAAGTTCCCTTGTTCTGTCACACTGTGTGTATGCCTTAGACATGAGAAGGTCAGGGAAGGAAGGAGGGGCCCTGTGAGTAAGTAAAAGTTGCAGATCCTTGACATGACAAGCTGATGTTGCATAGGCACAGAAGGAATGGAGGTAGATTGGTATCAGATATATTATTGCCAAATTAATTTCAGCTTTTGGATGTTGGATTCTTGCACCTACCCAGAAGAGAGATGAGGCCAAATTTGTGCCTCTGACCGACAGAAGTCTAACACTTGTCTAGATTGGTGCTGTTATCACAACCCCAAACCCCCCCCCCTTTTTTTTTTTCTTTTCCTTTTTTTTCCTTTTTTAAAATGTGGCTCCTAGTGTAAGGCTTCTGAGATGCAGCTCACTTTTTAAATCCACATTAATCACTGAAATAGCTTGCTGCTAATGAATTAGAGCCCTCACTGAGTGGTCGCATGCAGAGGACTGTCTGTGAAGGTCTGCTATTTCTACCCTTCTCTTGATCTGTTTTGATCACTGACAAGCCAAGTAGAGAGATATAGAGAATCTATATTTATATGTTCTCAAAAATAAAGGAATTTGTCATTTTGTGTAGAATGTTAAGCTGAATAGAAAAATGTCTGGGTATACTTCATTCTATCAGCTGCTCATGTAGAAATTAATTCTGTTTTAGAGTAGAGTAAGGTTGAGAAAACCAGTAACTTGTTATGTATTTAGAGGAGTCATTGAAGATATGAGCATATGACTTTGGACCTTGTGTTATGAACAGTTAAAAGAATTTCTCTGACCAAAGGCAATAAAATCATATGCCCCTAATGTCAAAGTGGTTATAAAAAGTAATGACTCAGGCTTATTTTTTCCAAACTCTGGCTAATATGATATGCTAACTTCTTTGACAAAATAATTTATCTATTGCAATGACTTTTTTTTTTTTTTAATTTATTATAATTCAGTTACCTTAATGAATTTTAAATCTCCAGTCTCCTCTACCATTTCTTCCCTATAAACTAGTTCTATGCTGGAAAATGAAGCCTCTGTTCTTTTCAAAATAACCATTTAGATTGGCAATGCAGAAGGTGCACTAATTAATATAATCAAAACCATAAGCCATTACTGCAAGCTTGAAATGGACAATTTAATGGACTGAGTTTTATGCACTTTCTAATGAAAGTTGACCTCTTCAGTTAATCAGAATTCATAGTAACTCAGCAATGTCTAAGTGCTGCATGAAATTCCTTACCTGAAGCTGGCAAATAGACTGTGGTTAAAAGAGGAGAGAAAAGAAAAGCACTAGAAGAGACCTCATAATAATAAAAAAAGCCTTCATAAAAGTCCAACATATTCATTTATTCAGGTTAGATATGTGGTACTATTCAATATGCTTTAGAGAAGGAACTATTTCTGAAAGAATAAGGAAATCCATAGTTAGAACAACACAAGTGGTATTTTAAAATAAGTGCTGGAAGTCATTAGCTCCTGGCTTATTAGAGCCAGTATAATTCTTCCACTTAGACTTCAACTAAACAGCTATTAGTTAAGCAAAGTGTCCTAACAGCACTTCACATCCAAGGCCTAATTTCACATCAAAGGTGTAACTGGTGATATAGGAACAAAAAGGGTTCAATAACGATTTATGTCTTTTAAGTATATTCAGTCATTTTTCATTTTGATTGTCAAATTTACTGAATGTGAAGATGGCCTTGTATTTTAAAGCAGTGTCATAAATATTGCCAGAAAGAAGTAACAGAAATGAGGTAATCTTAAAAATGTAGGAGGTTGGCCACAAAATTTTAAGATGTAAAGACAATGAAGAGACTGAATCTGTGCTCCACTGAGGCAAAAAGAGATGTCAACAAAGATCTGAATTTACTCATAATTGCTTATAAGGCTAACCTTAACTCCCTTACTACTTATGAACCTTTATTTAAATCTGTATTAAATGAGATTAGTATTTTTTCTATTCTCTTTGAGATTTGTGAATAATTAATTTTAAGTTTTGTTTGTTTGTTTTTTGTTTGTTTGTTTGTTTGGTTTGGTTGTTTGTTTTTAATGAAAAGCCTAATTCTTTAATTGCCTTAAAAATGTAGGGGCAAAAATACCCCAGTGGTAACCATTTTCTATTTTCAGATGAGAAAATAAATGAAAATAAAAGTAGTTCTTTACTTCCTGATCACAATAATGAGTCTGTGCATTAACAAAATTGCAATAATACTCAGACAGATGCCTGATTTTATAAGTACAATCTTGGGTGATTTTACTTTTTGAAAAATGTCTTTTGTATAGTGGTTCATGTTTGATATGCACTTCACAATCTCCTCTTACCAAGATTTTCCTTCACAGAAGTGATACCTAGTTTTAAAAGAAAGGAAAAAAAAAAAAAAAAAAACACACCAAAAAAAGCCTGACAAAACCCCACAATTATACCTCATTTCAGGATTCTATTATGTCTATTTTCAATGACTTTGATAAATGAAGACTATCACTGTCCCTATATGTAATGAGTATATGTACAAAGAAATAGTTACTGACAGCCTGCGAGTGCCTTGTAGCCACTTCTTAAATGTAACTAATAATTTTGTAATACCTAATTTATATTTTCATGATATAAAACCTTGTTAGAAGGAAAATTCTTAGTGCATTTTTTTGCTATTCTTTGTGAGATAATAGATAATTTAGCATCTAACTGCAGTAGTCACAGAGTCCTGATGCATTTTTAGTATTCTTTCTTTGTAATTTTTACGTTCAACTTATATACATTCTTGTTTGGGGAATGGGGGATCAGAGGTGGGTACACAAATAAAGAACATGTCAGAGTCCAGGGCATTCCTCTGGGCACCCTGGGAGGCCACAGACTACAGCAGAGAGGTTTGGGACTCGAGCAAGAGGGTCTTGCAGCTGTACAGGGGGTTTTTGGAGCTGTACAAGGGGGCTGTAGCAGACCCTGGCAAAGAGCCCAGGAGGACACTGCCTTTGACTTCAGCCCATGGGAACAGCTTCCAACATTGAGAGAAGAATTACAAACCGCAAAGGTGTGAAAACAGTAGTTTAGCTTAGCACAGGATGAAAAATTACGTAGTTTTGAGTTTTTAGAATATAGGTACATGGGGGACAAAATGGAGGATTTAGGGTGGTGCCCTGAGTTCTTCCTTCTTCTCCCCTGGCCTCCATCTTCTGGTGACAGTGGCACAAAGTAGTTTAAGGAGATTGGGTCAGAGTAGACATGACCCCTTTAGTATAGGTGATAGGTATTGGCACATAATTGTAAATAATATACACGTAATTTTCTGTGTAAAGAGGTTGCGATGTCCCACCACGGGGGGGAGTCGTCCTGTGTCTGATCAGCAGAACAGACCTTGGCCGGGCACAGAGGACATTGTAAGAAAAGAAAATAATAAACAATGCAAGAAATCAAGAAAACAAGGCTTTGAAGACTCTGTTTCTTTCTTGCAACGTGGCTCAGGGCTTTCAGAGGCAAAAAAAACTGTTAATCACCTAAATCTTGGGTGAAGAAAAAGAAAAACAGAGATTTGACGTCCCTGGGTGGGCCCTAGAGAGGGAAAAAACCCCGAGAATAACTAACTTCTGAGTTTCAGGGATTTAATTTTCCTACAAGTAGTGTTTACAATTCTGTGAGTTGTTTTCTCAATGATTAAAAATGTTTCATAATTACTTACATTTACTGGACCTAAATTCAAATTCTGAAAAACTGGTGATTTGATACTGTTTCGTTAGCACCTCATGTACAGCATAAATAGAATGTACAAACATTCTAGTCCTTTAATGCACTGCTATTGGAGGCAGGGGTCTAATAAGCTTGATTCATTTGACATCAGTTGTATTTGCAAAGACTGTTAACAGTGTGAGATCAATAAAATTAAATTGTTAAACACTAGTGTTTAGAACAAGCACAATCAGATGCTTCCTCTTCAGATAATACTCATTACATTTATTCCAAAGCTTTCTCATATATAATGCTTTCCAGGTAATTTAATCTTTCAGTTGATTTCTACATGGGAACACAAAATGCAAGAGGACAAATTGTCCCCTTATTACCCCACTGGGTATGAAACATCTCTGTTCATTTAATGGAGTTCACTGAAATTAGCTTTCTGTGAGGAAAGACAGATTTTGACCCCTTTGCTTAGAGATTACAATTAGTCAGATATGAAAGTTGTTGGGTAGAAAAGCTCTCTGTTAGTTTGTGTAGAACCCGCAGACAGCTTCAGGAGTTTCACATAGCTCCTGGAGGTTTATAATTTTCAAGCAATTTAAGTAACTGTCAGTTCCCTCCTCCTGTCTTCTGTTTCATGAAGTACTCATAAATATGTGGCTGTATAGACAAAAGAAGTATGTAAGCATACTTGAATACTTCGTATGCAAGCATACAAAAGAAGTATGCAAGCAGGGATTATCCTTTAGAATTGTTATTTCATATTAGCTTGCTTCAATGTTTTTTCATGAAGAAAAGCCTCAATTTTAATTTATAATTGTGTTTAAATGTATTTTTATTGCTATAAAGAGCCTGTTGTGAATGCTGTGTGACCTCTTTCCTTAAAGTAAAAATCCTGGCAAACAGGACTTCTCTACATAGAGGACTCCTCTGCAAATATTGATTCTCTGGGCTCTGTGTGTGTGTGCAAGGGAGAGACCAAAATAACCCATTATCGAGGAAAGTCAGTCAGCACAACCACACATATTGCTACATATTTCCTTATCTCAGCATAGTTTTCACTCTCAGTCTCTATCAATATCTACATTAAAGAAAACCAGCTAGTTTTGTGCTCATCTATGAGTCTTTAATACGTTTGTTGTCAGCACTGGCCAATGAGCACTTCAGGCATTCTTCCACTGACTAGTTTGAGGCAGCTAGTGATATGCCAAACCAGAAATATTATTGTTGTTGCTTCCTAAGGAATCTGATCAGTGTTTATTTATTTTAAAATTCCTACCAAACAGATCACCTCATTTAACTCCTAGAAGTAATACAGGATAAAATACTATGAAATGCAACAGCAGTTGACTAAAATGCACGGATTTATATGTGTTTTAAGTCATGCATTCAAGCATATTTTATATTCCCTTCTCCACAGCAACAATGAATTTTTTTTTTTATTTTATTTTTTTTTTTCCCCCCCAGAAATAAGTATCTATGATTCCTTTTATCAATCTTGGTGAGATAAAACAATCAGTATATGAATCAGAAATGACAGTGATAATGTAGTAGCAGAAATTGCATTTTGAAGAAATGGGTGCTTTCTCAAATCTGCAAGGCTAAATAGACAATCATGCTCTCAAGCACTGAAAGTGAAGGGGAGCAAAGCCACACACTTACAAGTAAATAAGTCAATACTGATCTAGTTTGCTGCTTTGTTAATTTAAGTATGTTACTTTATCTCTTCCTACCTCATTTTTTCTTATATGTATAAGAACATATTAAAACTAATATGAAATGTCAATATAAATTACTTTTTCGGGAAATCCTTTTCCCCCCTGAACTTTCTGTTTATGAAAGCTGTTAGGGCAGTGAATTAAAAAAGGATTAAATTCTGTCACTGTATAAATGCAATAAGAATTCTATAATTAAACCGGTTGATCCAAACATCTGAGCATTCTAGACAAATTCTCAGATGCAAAATGCACTCTGGAATATAGAACCTTTTTTTTTTTTTTTTTTTTTTTTTCTTTTAAAATGTGAATCGATAATATTACTCAATGCAACAGTAAAGCTTATTTAGAAAATTATGCAGAAGCTGGGATTCCAAACTACATGAAATCTTAGAGCAGAGTTAAGGACATCATCATATAGACTGAATTGCCCTGTTGATTCTAGAGAAGTTAGATTGTTTTCTAGGACCTCCAAGAAAAAGTCAATCCTACTTGTCAACTCTGCCACACAAAACGAGAATTTCTCTAAAAAGTTTGAATTTTGCCAAAATGTGAAATTTCATGTGGGATAAGTTCCAGTGTCTGACACAAGATTAAATCCTCAGCAACAGCACTGAAATCAAGATAGATACAGCTAGAACTGGAAATTTTGAGATTGGGTGAGAAAATGAATCTTCAGTTCAGAGCCTTCATTATTGTTACAACATGCTTTCTCCTAGAATTGTTGACATAAATTCTTTAGCCTCTTTTCCTGGTTCAATTTAACGTATTCTGTTTTCTTGACAGGTTGAGTTTGGGTTTGTTTGTGGGCTTTGTTTGGGTTCAGTTTAGGGTGGATTTTTGTTTGTTTGTTTTTTTTTGTTTGGTTTTAGTTTTGTTTGTTTGCTCATTTATTTTTGCTTTGAATTGTAAGAGGCACTTTTGAAAAATGCTTTGGGGACCTTTATAAAGCATCCCTTTTCTGACACATTCATCTTTAAAATGATTGCACTGTCTAGAAGAATACTCACCAGTATAAAATAAATAGATATACTATGTGAGGAAGAACTATGGTACATTCTCTGTCAGCTCTCGACATCCAGATTTGAATCTAAAATGTTTTGTGTATCTAAAATGATGAGTGTTTTTTTTTAGGTTTACATCTATGAATTTCAATTTATTTTACAAGAATGTATAATGAGAACATAATTGGATCTAGAATTATTTTGCAACTGGCAATTTTTTTCTTCTTCATGAAGTGGGAGAAGGGGAAATTCTCAAAAAAATTCTGTGAAATCTCGAAATTGCAAGCAAAATTCTTATGAAAACACATAAATAAAGCATACTGGTTCTCTTATGCTATTATTTAAAGAGAACTAATTTACTGATTAACTCCAAGGACTAGATTATATTTCATGTTTTATTACTGTTGCTTAATTATTCTATTCAATTAGGGTGTTTTTCTTAATATATTCTGTTTAAAACATATTTAAATACTTCTTAAAAATTAACATAAGGTTCTTAGGCAATCTCAAAGGAATAAGATTATCAAACATCACACCTAGTGTTGAGGAGCTGAGATTAGTAACTTCATAGAAAATGTCATCTGAAAATTGCCCATCTTTTTGTATTCATATGTTATACAGATATCCCTTAACTTCCATATTTCTTCCAAAAGTTTTTGAACCTCTTAGGACTGAAAAAAAAAAAAAGAAAAAAAAGAACAAAAAAAGAAGGAAAAAAAAAAGTTTAAAACTGACCTAAAAATGCTGAAATTTTTGAGGAAAAAAAAAAAAAAAAACAAACCAAAACAAAAAACCCTCATAAAAGAGCTTTTAAAAACATCAAGTTTTGTTCTGTGCAGACAGGGACAGCATAATATTGAATGATGATTTGTTGTTTCAAAGAGGCCTTATTTAATGTCCTGTTCTGTATTTTGTGTGAATTTAGAAAAATGGGTGTTTGTGGGGCTTGTGGTGGTGATGGTGGAGGTGGTGTCACTGGTTTTGTTAACCACTCACTGATTTGAGGCACAGAATAGTGAAGCAGCATGCTACTGCTACTTTGTGATTTGCATGGAGATTGTGCATTGCTGGAGCGCACGTCTCCCATTTACAGAATCCACATTTTCCATTACTTTGAAAGAAGCTGCCTATAGCCCATCAAGACGTCTTGCAAGGATTTTCTGAAAATAGAGAGAGATTTCTTGATTTTATAGTCTGAGAAATGTTGAAAAAAGAAGGAAAAATAAAATAACCTTAAAAAAATAAGGATGATAAAATTAATGGCAGTCCTCATGCTTTAGGGAGACATTTTTCTCAGAATATTAATGTGTAAACTTTTTTAAATTAGTATTTTTAAGTACTGGAATTGTACATCAGGGTGAAAATATAGGCTTGAACACAGAGAGTAATAAATAATTTTGTTCAACATTAAACCTCTTAAAACTTCCTCTTAAATACTTTTAAACAACATCAGATTAAACAAGTTATTAATCTATGTTTCTAACTAATTACTACAAAAGGTTTTTTGAGACATTTATTTAGAATCTAAAAAAAAGAAAAACCTGCAGAGAATCCCAAACACTGAGAGTGTTGATACAGCAGAAATTACCCCAAATTTATGGCAACAATGTTCCTTACAAAAAAAAAATGAAAAAAAAAGTATATATATATATATATTCTACCTGTGCGCATTGCTATTTCTACTGCTGGTGTTTTATCATCTTGCACTATTTTAAATAATAGATATTAGAATTAGAAATTACTGATTTGGTCATCTGTACTTTCAGTTGCACTTTTTTGTTTGTTTGTTTGTTTGTTTGTTTGTTTGTTTTTAAGGTTCCTTCTGTTTTACACCTTGAATGCTTTTGGTGATAATAGCTCTTTTAGCAGGTTATTCCACTATCTAGTTGATTTAACTGTTATACAGTGCTTTTTATACTTTTTGTTCTCCATTTTCTTAATTTCAGGCCTTTAATTATTCTATTTCTTACAAGGACAAATTAAGCTAAAACTGCTTTTTTTTTTCTCCCTCTTTTGATAATTCCTGGAAAGTACTTATATTTTAATCACCTCTTACTTATCTCCTCTGTAGGCTTTTAAAATTCCTTACTCTCAACCCCACTTCATAGTTCATGTTTCCTGAGCCTTTCAACACTTTCACTGCTTTTTTGTCTACCCTAATGATGTCATTTTTTTACAGCACAGAGATGAGAATTATAGTGCACCAAAAGCACCTTGTACAATTTTTGTAGTGCTTATATAAATTTAAAATAAATACTTGCAATTATTGGTAGGCAGTATTTTATTCTGTTTTAAAAGTATTAGAAAGTGGCCAGTTCAAGATTTGCTGAAGGCAAATGTTCTTACCTCATTTTAAAAACTTATTTAAAAGCAATGGAGAACAGATGTCTTGGTTTCAGTAGTATTTCACTATATAACTCTTGTTAAAGGTGCTGTTTGATAAAATAAGCTGTTTCTTTGGGTAGCCTTAAAATAAGTCAACAGAGAGTGAGAGGAAGCTTTCTGTCATCATATAATTGCTTTGACAAAGCTTATCTTTTATCATTCATAGGTAACACATCAACCTCCTTATTCATTACTGTATGAGGGGCCTTTGCATAAAACGAGACTTCACTGTCACAAATCAGGATTATTATGACTTTCTATTTATAACAAACAGCTATTAACAGGTTTTTTTCTTGCTATTTAGACTTGCTGTGTTTTTATTGCAATTTAGACTGGCTGATATCAATCCATATGGGGCTGCTCTTTTATCTTACATGCTCTATTACCTGTGAATAAAGATGCACTTTCTTCCAATTTTTGTGCTGTTTCTCTCTAAAAGACCATTTAAATGTTGGTCAGTGTAAGGGACTGAAATGAAAGTACTAGATCCTGATGTTTAATTTTAATTATTTTGTTCCTCAGTCTTCTTACACAACACATCACTGAGCTCTACTGAAATAAATCTTGTTTCAGATTGAATTAGCACTTTTCTGCAAAGCTGTTTTCAATCTGTGTGCCCTCCCAGCATATGCTGGTGCGTGGGGTTGTTCCTCCCTGGGAGCAAAAGTTTCCCTTCCTCTTGTTGAATTTCATGAGCTTCCTGTCGGATCATTTCTCCAGCTTGCTGTGGACCTCTTGGATGGCAGAACGACCCTCTGGCATATAAGCCACTGCCCCCAGTTTTATGTTGCCTGCAAACTGGCTGAGGCTGCACTCTATGCCATCATCCAGGTCACTAGTGAAGATGTTAAACAGGACTAGACCTAGCAGATAGGCCTAGCATATACACTGCTAGCTACTGGTTCTGCATCACTGATCACCATCCTCTGGGTTCAGCATTCCCTTTTCAAACAACCTCACTGTTATAGGAGAGCTACCACAAAGAGCGATCTGAAATCCAGTCTTGGATCTCTGTCTAGAACTTCTTGCTGAGAAACATAAGCATCTCAACTTCTTAATTAGGTTTAAAAATCTTATTTTTTGTTCAGGCGTTTTAGTTGGCTAATGAATAATCTTGGATTTGAAGTCCAAACTTGTATGTGAGATCAGTTTCTTTCCAAAATGACTGAATTCAAGAACAGATTTATCTTGAATCAAGATTCAAAACTTTGGCAGTATTTCTCCCAAGGTACTTATAATTTAACCCTTTTTCAGTCTTTCCCTCTCCATCTAATGGCTCACTGTTTTCCTGATACTTTTTGCCTGTGACCACAGAGAGATGCCGGCATTTTGTCATATTTTTCCATATACTCACCCTATTTTCATCTTGTCTGCAAGTCTCTCCTGTATTTGCTGATCCTTTCCACTTTCTTCCACTTAATATAACATTTTATATATTGAGATTTCAAGTTCCCAATGGAAAAAAAAAAAAAAAAAAACCTGAAAGCAAAGTGTAGTAGCACCACAAATGAATAAATTTATCTCAGTCTCATTTCTACTGATTGTTTTTTTGTATGGTAAAAAAATCTGTGAAACAAAATGAAATCCTTAATTCTGATCTGTACTTCTCATAATCTTCTAAATGTGAGAATAGGTGTTGAAATATCTTCCTTCAATAATGTACTGCTATCTCCTATTTTCTTTAGTCTGGATGGTACTTTTGAGCATTCTTTGAATTTATGTGCAACCATAAAAAATATCATAGCCTTATGCACAATGAAAAAATTGGTTGTTCCTGCCTATTCACTTTTTTAGCATAAAATTTCAGGCAAATGTAAGCCTTGGTGGTAGCAATGACTTTTTCCCTTAACTGTTACCCCTTCCTGCCTCTAGGAAAAATTGAATTAATTGCAAAAGACCTTAGCAAAGTTCACCATAAGACAAAATTCCTGCAGTAGAAGTGTTGGAATCCAGGGCACAGGGAAAACCCCTTAAACTGCCCTGGGGGGTCCAGGACCCCAAGAAAGCATTGCCTTTGACCTTAGCCCATGGGAAAAATTGCCTACACTTATGGATGAAAAGAGAACAACAAAAAATTCGGTTAGAGAATAGTTTAGTTTGTCACAGGGTGAAAATTTGTAGGTTTTGGGTTTTTTGGATGGAAGTAGATAGAGGCAAGATGGAGAATTTTGGGCGGTGTCTTAAGTTCTTCTTCTTCTACTCCATCTTATTCCGTAACGGTGGCACAAATACATTGGTAGAATGTAGGTGATGTAGAAAATTGTGTATCTAGAATTGGTAGTAATTATTGGTACAAAATTGTAAATATAGTACATTTCAAGAGTTAATTGGGTTAGAAACCTTTAAGAGACCTTGGACACCAGGTATAATGCTCTTGGCAGCAATGTCTTTCAGCGTGCTAAGCCTGATGTTAGGCGGTACACTGACCTTCAGATAAAAAAATTAATAAACACCTTTCAAGACCAAGCTGCGAGTTCCACTTTTCTTTCAAACTCTGGCACGGGACTTTGACAAGGAAAAAAAACCCTAACTAGGGGGATCTTGGACCCAAAATACAAGGTAGAAGCTAAAGGCTTATATGGCCCATATGTAAGAATATACAGTTTGGGCCTACTTTTAAGAAAGGCTGTTTTGACATAGTGGATGAAGAGACATAGTGGGTGAAGCTGTGGCTGAAGAGAAACAACAGTGCCCATGCACGTACATGTGTGTATCAAGATTATTTATTTAAAACACATAATAAAGACAGTATTTCTAATGTTATCTGACAGTATTTTTATACATTTAATTCTCCCCTAACTACATCTTTATGCAGTTAGCAGCATAAAATTTATGTTGCAGGACTGTGTTAAGAATGAGGGAAAAGGACAAACAACCATTCTCTGCTTTAATTGGTAACTTTCTGAAATCCTTAAATCCATTACTCAGGATGCATATATGCTATGTCCCCATTATAATTATTGCAGTTGCAATTGCTGTTCCAAAAACTGAACATAAAAATGATTGATTATGTGTCCAAATGCAGATTTGCTTCCTCTGTAAGTCAACTCGCTTGATTCCAGTAATTAATTGCATGGGTCATTGAATATGAACTGGCTGCAAAATGCTATAATTTTTAGTTGGTCATAGTTTTCATGAAGTATAAATGTCTGAGACAAAGGCCTGAGGGTGATTACCAAAATATATCAAAAAGATATTAGATACTTAGAAGTTTTGGAATAGCTGGAATTACTCCTCTAATGTCACTTTTATGTGGCCAAACTGAATGCAATATAGAACCTCTCCTCAAGTGTAATTTTCATTTTTTAGTTTTTAAATCAGTTTTCAATGTGTGAGTTAACCAAAAGGTGCAAGATATTACAATATGATGCATTAGACCATATTAAATAGTTGGCACAGTATGAATATGAGAAGGGTAAAATTTCAGCTATGTCTCCAAGGGGAGCATTATTTTATTTTAAAGCAAAGATATTTTTCTGCCAGTTGAACAAGAATTCTGTCATTGAAGTGAGATTCATGCCTTCCAATCTTTTTTCTTTAGTACAGACTTAGTTAAAAAATAATCAAATAGATTTTTTTAGAAATCATTGAACTTCTAAAATCAAAGGAGTTAGTTTTTGAAATTCGTTATCATTTTCTTTTTTTTTCTCTCTCCATTCCCACTGCTCTTTCTCTCTTTTTGTCCCTCTCTGAATTTTGAGCCTGAAACATTAAAACTTATATAAACAAATCTCTTTTTCTTTCTCTGACATTTATGAAAAAAAAAAAAAAAAACAAAGAGGATTTTCAGTCATTTCCATTAAGTATACACTTATAATTCTTTTTCTGAGAAACAGACAACATTTAGAAGCCAGGTCTCCCAAATGTATACATTTTTGATTCCTTATCAGCTTTTATCATTCTCTCAGATCACAAGACTGCAAAAGGCCACCAGGGTCATCAAATTCAGTATTGTGCTATCACAGGCAACAACATTGTACTGACCTTTTTATGAGTCATTGAACAGGGTCTCAAAATTAACTAGATGGGATTTGGGAGGCTGTTTATTTTTTTCCTCCCTGGTTGAGATATAGCAGTAGGAACTGTTTAATCTTAAAAATGATCTGCTAATGTTACAGATTTGTGATTTCAACCTAAATTTCTAACCTAGCCAACAAAATGTCTGTGGGCCCAGACGACATGCATCCCAGGGTTCCAATGGAACTGGCTGAAGCTGTTGCCATGCCACTGTCCACGCTATTTGAAAAGTCATTTCAGTCAGGCAAAGTCCCTGGTGTTTAGGAGAAGGGAAATATCGCTTCGAATTTACAAAGGGGAGAAAAGAAGACTCAGAGAATTAGACTAGAGAGCTTCACCTCTCCGTCTAGGAAAATCATGGAACAGATAGTCATGGAGGTGTTTTTAAGACATGTGCAAGACAAGGAGATGATCCAAGACATCCAGCATGGCTTCACTAAGAGCCAAACATGCCTGACCATTCTGGTGCCCTGCTGTGATGGATTCACTGCAATGGTCAAAGGAGGACCAACTCTTGTCATCTGCTGACACTTCTGTAAGGCCTTTGACACAGTCCCAAAAAACATCCTTATCTTCAGATTGGCCAGACATGGATTTTTTAGGGTGGACTATTCAATGGATAAGGAACTGGATGAAGAGCCAGAGAGTTGTGGTCAATAACTCCATGTCCATGTTGAGATTGGTGACAAATGGAGTCCCTCGGGGCACCTTTCTTGGGGCCAGTGCTCTTTCATATTTTCATCAGTGATACAGACAATGAGACCAAATTCACTCTCAACAAGTTTGCAGATGACTCCAAGCAGAGGGGTGTGGCTGATGCACCAGAAAGAAGGGATGTGATCCAGACGGACCTGGACAAACTTGAGAAATGGGGCCACAATAACCTCATAAGATTTATGATGTCCAAGTGCAAGGTGGTGCACCTGGGTAGGGGCAATCCCAGACATGAGTACAGACTAGGAGAAGAAGTCATTGAGAGCAGCCTTGCAGATAAGACCTTGGTGGAGTTCTTGTGGATGAAAAACTGGGTATGAGCAATGTACATTTCCAGCCCAGGAAGCCAACCACATCCTGGGCTGCATCAAAGGAGGAGTGACCAGCAGGTCAAAGGAGGTGATTAGGCCCCTCTTCTCTTCCCATGTAAGACCCCACCTGCAGTGCTCCACTCAGCTCTGGGGTGCTCAGCACAAGAAAGATGTAGGCCTGTTAAAACAGATCCAAAGGAGGCCCATGAAGATGATCAGGTCTGGAGCACCTCTCCTACAAAGACAGTCAGAGAGCTGGGATTGCTCAGCCTGGAGAAGAAAAGGCTCCAGTGAAACCTCACTGTGGGCTTTCAGTATATTAAAGGAGCCTTTAATTTATTTTATAAAAAGAAGGAGAGGAACTTCTTACAGGGGCAGACACTGATGGGACAAGAGGGAATGGCTTGAACTAAGGAGAGATTTAGACTTGATCTTAGGAAGAAACTCTTTTCTTTGAGGGTAGTGAGGCTCTGGAACAGGTTGTTCAGAGATGTTGTGAATGCTCCATACCTGGGAGAGTTCAGGACCAGATTGGATGGGGCCCTAAGCAACCTGATCTAGTGAGTAGCATGCCTGGCCATGGCTGTGGGGTTGAAACTAAATGCTCTTTAAGGTCTATTCCAACCCAAGACATTTATGATCCTATTAAAAAGAATTCTGGAATGTCTCTGTGTAACTACATTGTAGTTTTGCATGATTAAAGCAGGTGCACAATAAAAACTCTATGTAAATATTATAGCAGTAGCAGGTAGCTAGTGGTATTGTAACTGTGGCAGCAAAAAGATAAATTACTAATAAAAAGATTCTTCTGATTTTAAAAATATGTTTTCTTAATTTTGTATGTCAGGTATTGTAGCTTTCAGTGCATTTTAGAGAGATATTTTAAGTTTCAAATGATATTGACCATTATGCATCTGAATAACAGTCAGACAGAATTTGCATCTATATTATAAATATTAATTGTATTCAGGAAGTTGGACATTCATTTTACAGGTTAAGTTGAGCAACATTTAATGCAAAAAATGACCCCAAAGGCAACAGGAATTTTTGTGCTATCAGAAACTACGTAATTGAAACAAAAGTAGCATGTCAAAAGTAGCATTAACTAAAGAACTCAGGGGAAAATCAGTAACTGCACCATTTTTGGAGTTTGCTGCCATAAAAGATGGCCTCCTTACCAATGTCTGCTCTTTCTATGAGTTAAACCTCCTTTAACTTAAACCACAGTAGCTGTAAGGTGATTCTCCTGTGTATTAGCAGTGTATTTATACCCCATTTTCTCTTTCTTGCCTGGAGAAATTGTCTTGGTTTAGATAGACAGATATCTGCCAGGGAGGGTTGGAGTCTCCCTTAAAATGTAAGCCCCTCCCCCCTTTTTCCAAATTATTATAAATTTGCAATTAAAAGGCTGTCAGACAAAGGTTTTGGGAATAGGTATAGCAGTTCTTTACTAGGGATATAAAAATACAGATGTTGTAGTACAGAAGAATAAGCAAGCAAACAAACAAGAAATCTTAGAAAACTCTGACAGAGTCAGAAATACAACTTGACACCCTGTTGGTCAGGGTGTTGGAAGCGGTCCACAGTAAGCCCTCCTGGAGTGGCAGATGTGGTTCTGTTGGAGTAGAGATGGTCCCATTGAAGAAAAAGGGTCCAGTATTGGTGAGATGGGTCCGGTCTTCCTCCAGGGATCCGATGGATACCTAGTGGCACTGTGGCTCCTTTTTATCTGGGTTAAGATGGTTTGGCTCCTCCTCTATGTGTGGAGCATCTTACAATAGTACGATGTAATGTGTCAATTCATTGGTGAGCTCTTAATGGTCTATTAAGAGAAGATATCCCCATGGGAATAGTGAAACAATGAAGAGAGATAAGTAGCACTCCACCATCTGATAAGCAACACTGACGCATTTGGGCAAAGATAAGCAATTCTGCTCCACCCAGATGGAATAGAATAACATGTCCTTTACAAAACCCATGACAGAAATATTAACATCAAATGAGGTGTCAAGACCTGCTATAAAAAATACATGAAAATTAGAATAGAACTGAAAACCACAGTATCCTGGGTGAAGAGATATCATAGATATGTCTGATAGAAGCCTGTGTCAGTCAGAGCAGGGAGTTGGCTTTGTCTACATTTTTGTATTCCTCAGAGTAGATTAAAAAAGAATAAAGAAATAAAAAGAGAGTTACACAAAATTCAGTTTTCAGCAGAATGTAAAAAAAGCAAGTCAAGTTTCTAAGACTAGAAAATCCACATACTGGTCAGAGAGACAAGAAATACAAACAGTTTACATGATAAAAATCTATCCTTTCTCCTGAAAACCTTGCAGGAAGGTTTCAGTATGCTCAGTAGCTTTCAAGGTTACAATAAGCCTTATGCTGCTCCTTTTAATTCTCACACAGCTTTAGTCTCCTTTGAGACCCTGCTGCCTATTCCCTGCTCCTCTGTGTCTCACTATGGCAATCCCTTCTGTCTGCTTCATCAAGTGTTATCT